>NC_091951.1:325009882-325309882 GCF_031021105.1 Erythrolamprus reginae | reverse complement strand
CACCAGTGTGCTCTCCTTCCCCTGTCCAATTGTCTCTCCTTATCTCATTTATCTTTTCTTCCTTTCATATATGTTCTCCTATACTGTTATATCTTTTCTTCTATTCATTTCTTTAGTTATATTACTACATATCTATTCTCTTCAATGTGTATTATGTATTGGACTAAATAAATAAATCAAAATAAAAAAAATAAAGTCCAAATATCTTCAAGTTGCCAAGGTTGGGAAACACTGCTCTATGCTATCCCCAGCACCCTGAACTTGTACTATACAATCTGTTACTGATATTACTGTCGGGCTTTCTGAGGGATTCTATTGAGAATGGGGAAAATCAGCACCTACAGGACCATCTTTATTACCAGTTCGTGCACGTGCTTGTGTGCGTGAGCGATATTTCTGTGCATGAGCAGAAGCATCTCAGGTGGGTGGGCGGAGCCTCCAGCTGCCCGCACTACCGGTTCTTAAACTGGGGCGAACAAGGAGCAATCCACAACTGATCCACACCCCATTTAACTATCTTCTATAACATTTTTTTGCAGGTTTAGAACCCAAGACACTATTTTCTGTGTGGGGAGATTAGAAACCTGGTAAACTGTTACCTTGGAATAATCTGTAGGAAAATAGTGGTATTTACTATTGTTCGTTGTTAGCTATTCGATTTCACAATCAAATATTGCTTTGATAGCCAAGTTGTCTGTACTCAGGAAATCTATAGCAACATCTAATTTTCATTATCCCTACTTAGCTGTATTAGATCACTCTCACCCCCCCCCCCCAAGCCTTTAGAAATAACAGAAAACAGGCTGAATGTTTCTCTTGCATTCCGGGAAAACTCTTAATACTTCTAGCTCACAAAAATACACTTGATGAAGTTGTTTACAGCTCTGTATTGTGGAACATTCATTCAATTATTATGAAGACTCAGTTTCTATCAGAACATTTAAATTATCAGTCCATCCAATTTGCAGGTCTTATGAAAACATGGATAAGGCCTAATGGCACCATGACCAAAACAAGTCTTTCTAATGGAGCTTTCACTTAGGTACAGGCCTAGCCATCTGGGTAAGAAGGAGGCCTCACTGTTGATCATGTTTTCATCTTTATGGGCTTCTTCTTAACCAAAACACTTGACTCTCTGGACAGAGAAATGAAATTTCCACTAATACGCATTGACTGCATTATTTATTCCCTATCTGGAGGGGTGGGCTGCTGCCCAGGTGCGATGAAACGCAGTGGGGTAGCAAAAATGGAGCTCCACCCCAGAGTACCCAATTTTCACTGAAAGATGTTGAAAGAAAATGCAGGGCATCCTGCATAAGCCACAGCCACTGTGTGGTAGTAAAAAAAAATGGTAACCCTTCACTATCTGGCATTAATCAGTTTATTCAGGAACTGACTTTATGGTCTTGATTTTTATTTTTATTTTTATTTTTTTGCATTATCATAACCAGTCCATTGTTTCCCTATGACCAAGATGGAGAAAACCAATCCACACCCAGATTGTCTCATGTTTGGATTACCATAACAACCGGTTGCCTAGGTTACTTGAATGCTTCTGACATCTAACATGGGACCAGAAAAATCTATTGGGACTGTTGGGCCCGGCATAACCAGCGACCGGTTAGGTCCCACAGAGTTGGTTTTCTCCGGGTCCCGTCGACTAAACAATGCCTTCTCTGTGGTGGCCCCGACCCTCTGGAACCAGCTCCCCCCAGATATCAGAGATGTCCCCACCCTCCTTGCCTTTCGCAAGCTCCTTAAAACCCACCTCTGTCGTCAGGCATGGGGGAATTGAAATTTTTCCCTTCTCCCTAGGCTTATAGAATTCATGCATGGTATGCTTGTTTGTATGATTGGTCTCTTAAATTGGAGTTTTTTAGATTGTTTTTAATATTAGATTTGTTACATTGTCTTCTTTATTGTTGTTAGCCGCCCCGAGTCTTCGGAGAGGGGCGGCATACAAATCAAATCAAATCAAATCAAATCAATCAATAAATAAATAACATGGGACTGTCCTAGAACTTCTCTGAACCACCCCTTTCTTCTCTACACTGATTGTGCAAAGTGCCAAGTTAATAATAATAATAATTAATAATTTATTAGATTTCTATGCCGCCCCTCTCCGCAGACACATTAAGTTGCTAGTGCTGTCTCTCTGAGCTTTATTTTTATTTTTATTTATTATTTGGATTTGTATGCCGCCCCTCTCCGAAGACTCTCCGAAGACTCCCCGAAGACTCTCCGAAGACTCTCCGAAGCTTCCACAAGGGCACATCCAGTTATCCAAAACTCTATTTGCAACTCTTTTGTCTGTGACCTGATAAACTAACCAAGCCCAACTTGTACCTCCTTGAACCACAACAATATCAAAGAGGAAAGTAGAAGAGAGTGAACGAGAAATGTAGATTCAAACTGCCCCCATTACATTTTAACTTCCCAGAGGCTGGTAGGAGGAGCTGCTACCTATGAGTGGAAGAGGGAGTACAGAGGATAAAGTTAGCAGTCCACTTGCCTAACAGCGCATGAATCATAATAGCTACAAACCAAAAAAAACCAAACAATTATACACTCAGGGTGAGTGCACTTGAGATTGTGATTTTATTTTATTTCAAAATGACTGGCTTAGTTCAGTGTAATACAGTGGTACCTCTACTTAAGAACTTAATTCATTCCCTGATCAGGTTCTTAAGTAGAAAAGTTTGTAAGCAGAAGCAATTTTTCCCATAAGAATCAATGTAAAAGCAAATAATGCGTGCAAACCCATTAGGAAAGAAATAAAAGCTCGGAATTTGGGTGGGAGGAGGAGGAAGAAGAAGAGGAGGAGGACAGTCACTGCCAAAGGAAGAAGGTGAAGTCAGGGGAATAAAAAAAATCCAAAACTTTAAGGCTTAAAAAAAAAAGAGGGACTCTGAGATGGGGAAGAGGAGCACACACCTCCCATATACTGGCTGCGAGGCTGCCTCCCATATACTGGCTGCTGCTGCTGCTGCTATCTGCTGCCTCTTCCTTCCCATGCTGAAGGGCTCCCCTCTCCTCTTACTCACTCGCTTTGTAACCAGCGCCTTTCCTTCGCTGTGGTGACTCCTTGGCTGCCCAGAGTGAAGGGAGTGTTTCTTTTCTCTGGGCATGACAGAGGTTTATTCCCTGAGAAAGGAAAATGCTTCATTCACTCTGGACTGCCAAAGTCTCCTTAAGTTCCACTGAAAGGCTCCTCTGTGTCGCATGCTATTGTTCGGTGCAACCCCCCCCCTACTCAGGGGGAATGGCAGGAAACTGGCCGGGCCTTCGTGCCGCTCTCAAATTTCCCTGCTCAGGTTCTTAAGTAGGAAATGGTTCTTAAGTAGAGGCAAAAAAATCTTGAACACCCAGTTCTTATCTAGAAAAGTTCTTAGGTAGAGGCATTCTTAAGTAGAAGTACCACTGTACTTGTTTCTCAGTTGTGTTTCGAAGTACTCTTTTCAAATTTGGATACTATCCTCTTTATAAGCAATTACTAATCTACATGGACAAATTACCTATCTAGAATGTCTAATCTGTGCTATCCAATCAGAAATTAAGTGCCCAATTCACACTATTGAGCTGCTGCACTATCATCCCCAGGACCCCCCACTAACAAAAAAACCCAAACATTTAATAGTGAATGCTATACCATGTGCACAAATCAAAAAGGCAGCAAGAAAGTAGGGGCAGTCAGGCATAATACCTGTTATATAGATAGTAAACACAGGGTGAATCAAAATGGACTCAAATGTCTATACACCAATGCACTACTTCAGCTTCAACCACAACAACACACGAGCACACAACAGATGCAAATGTAATGTAAACCGCTCTAAACTCGACTGCAGGCAATACGACTTTAGTAACCGAGTAGTTGATGCATGGAACTCACTACCAGACTGTGTAGTATCATCACCTAACCTCCAAAACATTACTCTATCCAATATTGACCTCTCCCGATTCCTATGAGGTCAGTAAGGGGTGTGCATAAGTGCAGCAGCATGCCTTCCGTCTCCTGTCATAATGTTTCTTTTTTACTAGTATTATGCATATAAATATTATTATATCTTTGTAGACCACTGTTCTGGTACAAATCGACTTTTCCCAGTCAGATAACTCAGCACAATTAGGTATCACAGATCATTTTATTACAGGCATTCTCACAGTAACTCACAGTTATGATGCGATTCTTCTGCAGTATAATCTTTCCCATTGTGCAGGTAAAAAGAGGTTGAATTGACCCAAACTCTAGGTGTAGCATCTACATGCTGGCTGGCGTAGTGAGTGGAGACAAAGACCCTCTGGAATGTTCTCTCCAATTACCCCTCATCCCGAGTCAGAGCCAATAGAAATACACAAATGTGGTCACATGTAAAACTACATTACCCAGAGTGCAATTTCACTACATTTCCCCTAATGCAATATCTTAAAGAAACATGCCTAAATACAGTCCAACTATCTCTGTCTCTGGGGACAGCACAACCACCAATATGTACTTGACAAAACAAACAAACAAACAAACAGACAGACAAATAGAGTATGAGGAATAAACAAGGTAAATTAGAAATTCAAGTAAACAAGGGAAGATTTGATATTGTTGCTATTACGGAAAATTGGTGGGATGAAACTGACAAATGGAATATACAGCTAGAGGGATTTAAATTATTTAAAAGAAATAGTCCAAATAAAAGAGGAGGTGGAGCTAATAGCAAACATGACAAAAGTAGCAGGGATATGTGAAATAACATAATAAGATTGAAACAACATTGACAGGGAATTTCCCATTGCTTCAGGAAACAGCCAAATAAAGCACCAGATCTTCTTGGCAAGAGGCTGTAGCAGACATAATATGGATTAGCAGGCATAAGTGGTATCATTTCTACCGCCTGAAGGCATGTATGAGTCATCTTTTTAGTCACGTCTTCACCTTTTCATATTTCTGCTGTGAACTATTTTTAAGGACTACTAAACAACATTATTCACCAATTCAATGGTCAACAAAATTAGGTGGAAGATTTCTTTGAACTTCTACAAAAACTTCTACACTTCTAGTTTCTGAATTCCTCATTGGTGGAGACTGCAGTATAACACTACACCTGAAGGTCACCAAAAGAAAAACGTTCTCTCAAGTTTTAATCAAAGTGTGGCCACTTTGTGAGTAAGTAAAGTAACATCACAGTTTCTTCAAAATTCTCTCTTCCTTGGACAAGTCTTTCAAAGCAAATGTTCATTCATTTCTCTCTTTTTTTCAGATATTGCTCCCAAATTTTCAGCCAGCATGATTATGACACACCAGAAAATAGCTGTGATAGCCAACCACAAAGATGTGGTCACATTAGTTTGGCTTTGGGTTGATGTGGTATACAGACCTGTTGTGGTTAGTTCTGGCCCAGCTCCTGCCCCAAGGAATGTGCAGGTGGATATGGGGGAAACATCCACATGCCGCAGGCCTGTTTTGCTCCCGATGGAATCTGCCGATGAAGCCTCCTCTGACCAAGGCAGCATGAGTGACAGGGAAGAGGGGAGTTTGGTAGACAGCCCAGGAGGAGATTAATCATCTGTATCATCTTTGGATTCTGAACAAAATTAATGACACATCCACGCATGCGTAGAGTGATGCATAGGAGACAACAACTAAAGGATTATTACAAGAGAAAATGAGGCCACCTGTGGTTGGGTGAGGCTTCAGTAATTAGGGCTGCTACTTTAAATAGCAGCGCGTGGGTTTGGCCATTGTGAAAGAACTGATCGCAGTTCTTCAGGAATCGTGTGTTGCTGTTTTCTGGACTTTGTTGATATTTTCATGCCTTTGAAACCAAAGCAGAGCAACGTGTGTCTCTGTGTGTGTGTGTGTGTCTCAGTTCGTTGGAAGAAGGGGTGTGAAGTTTCTTCACAGCTGCTAGCTAAGTACTTAATGACTGCTTAAGGGAAATTGTACAGACTACCCAGTTGTTTCGGGACGAGTACTCTTTGCAATACAAAAAGAGTGCTTAATTTATTTTGAATTTTGTGATAAAGAACATTGTTTTGAATTTTCAAACGTGTGTGTGTCTGCAATTTGTACCCTTGAATTTTCGGGAGGCTCCTACCAGAGAGCCCGGCAGAACACAGACCTATCCCAAGAAGGAAAATGTGGTCTATAAGCACTGAAGGGCTACTAAAATTTTTACTACCACACTGTGGGCATGGCTTATGCAGGGCGCCCTGCATTTTCTTTCAACATCTTTCAGTGCAAATTGGGTGCTCTAGGGTGGAGCTTCATTTTTGCTACCCCACTGCATTTCCCCCTGGTCCGGGCAGTAGCCCGCCCCGTCTATAAATCACATTGGATCACCCAGTAAATAAAAAGAAAGTATCCAGATTATATTTCAATATGGTAATCTATTAACCTGATTAAAAAGAGTCACCCAAGTCAAATTACCAATATTCAATGCATCCATAGGAGATGCAAAGTGTGAGCTATCGGTCTGATATCAGGAGCTTTGCAACATTGCAACACAAGTCTTGGCTTTTATCTACATGCATTGAAATGCCACGCCCACATGCCCCAAAGAGGTGAAGTTTGCAGCAAGACAGCACAAACTGCTTTTATCCGTGCAATGATAACTCCTATGGTTGGTGCTGCTAGAACTGTTGCAGGAGCCAAACACAATAAAAGGCTTTTGTTAGGAAGAGTTGTCAGTAGGGAGATCAAATGTTAGGATACAATTTGCTTTAGGATATAAGAAATGTTAATTAAACAAAAATGATCTGAAATGGCAAATTTGAACTCTGACCACACTGCTCTCAACCCTACTGAATTTCACATTTTGACACCTTTTGTCTACCTTTAGAAAGGAGACAGGATCTGGGTCCCAATGGGTACATTTATTTACATAGAAACATAGAAACATAGAAGATTGACGGCAGAAAAAGACCTCATGGTCCATCTAGTCTGCCCTTATACTATTTCCTGTATTTTATCTTAGGATGGATATGTGTTTATCCTAGGCATGTTTAAATTCAGTTACCAACCACTTCTGCTGGAAGTTTCTTCCAAGCATCTACTACTTTTTCAGTCAAATAATATTTTCTCTCGTTGCTTCTGATCTTTCCCCCAACTAACCTCAGATTGTGCCCCCTTGTTCTTGTGTTCACTTTCCTATTAACTTGCCACAAGACAATTCAATGAATACAAAAGTTTGAAATTAATTTCAACAATAATAAAATAAAGAAAGTCAATCCAGAAACACAAGAGATAACAATAATTTCAATAAAAACATGGTCACCCATACTAAAAATAACTGCATGAAATGATTAATACAGCGTTGAATTAAGCTGCAGCAAGTTGGCCCATAGAGAATTGTCTTACACCCTCTGAAAGGAACAAAGTTAGACTTGGCTCAGTTTATGCTTCAGAAATGTCGAACAATGTTGCATTCCAAAACCATGTACTTATGGATAACATTTTCTCTTCTGAATTGCTATGGCAAATAAGCTTTCCATCCATCCCACTCACCCCAGGCCAGAAGATATCTGAATATAGTCATCCATGTGTACGTGAAGTAAGATGAGGTAGTACAGCTAAAAGTCAACACTTATTCAAAACTCCATATGGGAATGATTCTTGCAAAGTAGAAAAATCCCCAATATTCAGTGTGCAAAGTTACATATTTTCAGGTAGTCCTCGACTTACAACCAGCTGCTTAACAATCATTTGAAGTTATAATGCACCTTCCAAGAGCTACTAATGACCACATTTTGAAGTTCTGATGGCTGCCCCCACCTGAAGTTACAGAAATATGTTTTATGTGCTTGGCAACCGGCCCACGTTTTGCAGAGTTGCAGGGTCACATAATTATGATTTCAAGCATTTTTTTAAAATGGAAGCCAGCATTTCCCATTTCCAAAAAAAAAACGCCACTGGGTGTCAAGCCAGTGCAGAGGTTGGTGATAAATTAATGGCTTGCCACGTTATCTATAGAAGGCCTGATGTTTATGGGAACTTGGGAGGGGTGATTTTCATGAGGGAACAGATGCAGCAACAAATCTCAACAGCATCAACTCGAAACCAATCTTTCGAGTGGTTCAAGGCCATCCTATGCCTATCCACCTGGGTGGAAGTTGAAGGAGGACTTGCAACTCTGGCACAATCTGAGTGGGCAACATGACACTTTTGTGGGTGGGGGACAAGGGATGTGAACTTCCAACTCGGTGGGAAACTCAGATTCAGGTTTCCCAGTGTAGGTGCCCAGATGGCTCCAGTAATAAATTAGAACTTTGAGGAATACTATGACTTAGACTCTAATTTAGATTGTATGCTACCTGGAACTTTAACAGGGGGCATAACAGGTTCACTTAACATCCTTGTTTTGTTTAATGACCACCACATTTCTTTAACAACCGCAGTGTCAAGGCTCCAATCCAACAACTCTGAGACTTGTAGCTTTCTCAGAGAACTGCTTTACTGAGTATATAATTTCAGCACAGTTAAAAACCAACCAGCTCTGGCTATTTTTCGTGCTTTCAGCACAGTTAAAGATTAGACAGCTCCCTCCCTTTTTCTCACAAATCATGTTATCCAGTTAGGTGTTCTGGTGTCTTCTTGGTAATGTCTTCTTCCACTCACCCAGGGCCGCCGATAGGCCAGTATTACTGCTACTGGCTTCAGGGGCCCGGCCAAATTGAAAAATGGGGGGTGCGGTTTAATACATAATTGGTATTTCGCAAAATAAAGTAGTTTTAAAATGGCAGGGGGGCAGACACTTAGACTGTATGGGGCCCCAAAATTCCTGATGGCGGCCCTGCACTCACCTGTTAGGTTGACCTTGGTTTCCACAAAATAGTAATTTGTTGATTGATATCTGATTTAACATTTCAAAGCTCCCCTCACAAAACTGCAAGGCTGGTTGCTGTGGCCTAGACATGGAGCTCTTGCCTCACAACCAGCTCCCCCCAGAGATTAGAACTGCCCCCCACCCTCCTTGCCTTTCGTAAACTCCTTAAAACCCACCTCTGCCGTCAGGCATGGGGGAATTGAGACATCTCCCCCGGGCCTATATAGTTTATGCATGGTATGTTTGTGTGTATGTTTGCTTTTAATAAGGGTTTTTTTTAGTGATTTTTAGATTATTAGATTTGTTGTACATTATTGTTGTTGTGAGTCGCCCCGAGTCTGCGGAGAGGGGCGGCATACAAATCTAATAAATAAATAAATAAATAAATAAATAAATAAATAAATAAATAAATAAATAAATAAATAAATAAATAAATAAATAAATAAATAAATAAATAAATAAATAAATAAATAAATAAATAAATAAATAAATAAATAAATAAATAAATAAATAAATAAACAAACAAACAAACAAACAAACAAACAAACAAACAAACAAACAAACAAACAAACAAACAAAGAGTTCAATCCTAAGTAGAGGCAGATCTAAGGGTATCCTGCTTGGGCAGAGGGTTGGACTAGATGACCTGCAAGGTCCCTTCCAACTCTGTTAATCTGATGAAAGTGTGTCAAGCTGAGAAATGGAGAAAATGGCTGGAGTAGGCCCAATCCATTTCAAAGTTGACACACAGTGTTCGTGTCAGGCCGAATCCTCTGAATCCACACGATCGTGTGGATTCAGAGGTTTCGGCCTGACAATTTGTTTAATAACAACCACAAAAACAGTTGTAAAATCTGCCATGGTCACATGATGACCGATTTATTGACTGCCACAACTAAAAACCATAATCCCAGGTTCAAGTACAATCATTAGGATTACTTGTACATTCTTAGTTGTCTGTGCCTGTCTGGTTGTGTCACAGAGACTTCATAATATGCAGTTCTTTCCATACTATCTATCTATCTATCTATCTGTCTGTCTGTCTGTCTGTCTGTCTGTCTGTCTGTCTGTCTGTCTGTCTGTCTGTCTGTCTGTCTGTCTGTCTGTCTATCTATCTATCTATCTATCTATCTATTTAATATATTTATATTTATTTATTTATTTATTAATTATTTATTTAATATATTTACATTTATTTATTTATTTATTTATTTATTTGGTTATTGAGTTAGTTAGTTAGTTAGTTAGTTAGTTAGTTAGTTAGTTAGTTAGTTAGTTAGTTAGTCAAGTACATATTGGTGGTATACAAAGATATAATAATATTCATATACATGATACTAGTAAAAAAGAAACATTAGGAGAGGGGACAGAAGGCACTCTGGTGCACTTATGCATGCCCCTTACTGACCTCTTAGGAATCAAGAGAGGTCAACAGTGGATAGTCTAAGGGTAAAGTTTTGGGGGTTAGGTGATCATACTACAGAGTCAGGTAGTGAGTTCCAAGCATCAACTACTCTGTTACCAAAGTCGTATTTCCTGCAGTCGAGTTTAGAGCAGTTAACATTAGGTTTGTATCTGTTGTGTGCCCGTGTGTTTTTGTGGTTGAAGCTGAAGTAGTCATTGACAGGAAAGATGCTGTAGCAGATGATTTTATGGGATATGCTTAGATCGTGTTTAAGGCGACGTAGTTCTAAGCTTTCTAAACCTAGGGTTGTAAGTCTAATTGCATAGGGTATTTTGTTGCAATTAATTTATTATTTATTATTTATTTAGCCTATGACATCTACGTAGATCGTGCAATCACTGATATATTAGGGTAAAACCATGATAAAAACACCACAACATGGTGCCATAAAGTTGCAATAGGATAGATGCTATGGTTCAATATCTAAGGACGCTAACCATCTAACTGCTTCTGGTGTGGCTATGATGAGATCATCCCAGGTGCCTTGAAATCTCCTGAGGGGACGTTCTTGGATTATGTGTATTATTATTTGTTCCAGTACACCAAGTCACATTGTGGGCTCTCAGCCATTCCCTACTTAAAGAGCTTCGCCCTAGCTCTGGCGTGGCATGTCCTTATTCTATTCAGGTGGCTCCATATGGGATATGAAGTCTAGACCAGGATGGTATACTCCAGGCCATAGTTCCCTCTAAGCTGAGCAGTGAGCAATCGCTCACTTAAAAATCATCATCAACTCAGAGTTTTCCAAACCTGCCCAGAAGCCGAGAGGGAAAGAGTGAGAGGGAAGGAGAGAGAGAGGAAGAGAGGAAGAGAGAGAAACAGATAGAAAAAAGAGAGGAAGGAAAAGAGAAAGAAAAAGAATGGGAGTAAGGAAGAGAGAAAGAAAATCAAAATCTAGTTTGAAACTAGCTCAACTATTTAAGTGGCATTTTGATATTGATAGAGTTGCCCTATTATGAGCTCACTGTTATAGACACACAGTACAGTATTTTATTTTGAAATTCTCTGAGGCAAAACAGGGTGGGTTTTTTATTTGTTTGTTTGTTTGTTTATTTATTATTTCTGTGCCGCCCAGTCCCGAAGGGACTGCCGTTCAGACACTATACTTTTCCGCCCACCCCCCAAAAAAATTAGAGGGAACACTGCTCCAGGCAATTTTATTTTGACAGAGCAGCTAAAAGTTTACACACATGGTGACTTAACTGGATATTGTATCTCTCACAGTCAAAAACTGCAAGGCAGCAACAGTTCTTTTAAGAACTCATTGATAAAGATATTGGACCGCAAGTAAATAGTATAGAAGACTTAAGCAGAAATAAATGTGAGCACTTAAGATTAAATGAAATCAGGCAACAAACATTCATGATCTCAATACATCAAACATCTTTTTTTCACTTTTACTACTTGGGAACAATAATAGTTCTTCTATTGTATTACCCAAATTCTTCACAAAACAAGTTTCTTTATGTTCTTCCAAACATTAATAGGGATGGACCATTCCTGAGGGAAGCTGTTCTAGGTGAGGAACCATAACAAAGAAGATTCATTTCTTGGATCTTCTAATGATAATATTCCCTCTGACTTGGGGTCTAAAGTATGAGGTCGCCCTAGATCTCATTGGACAGAGCAGGCAATCTCAAAGTTACCCACACCCTAAATTGTAAAAGATTTTAAAGGTAACAATCAACAATGAATTGCACCTAGACGTTTGCTGCTAACCAACATAGATTGAGGTCTAACCAACATAGAGAGAAGTGCTAAGAGAGCAAACCAAATAAAATACATAATTATTCATGTCATTGCAGTTTGTATCAGGTGTTACTTATCAAGGGATGCTCTTTATAAATTTGAGTTGCAATAGTCTAAACATAAGATGAAAAGGGCAGGAGTAGCCATCACTAAAGCCACCCATTCCAGGAAAAATCATAACGTTTTTTTAATAAAATATTCTTTAAAAAAAATTCTCCACCCTAAAACCATACATACCTAACAATATATGTACAATATCTTCAATGAATAATACTAGAGTCTCTTTCATATAAAATAATAAAAAATCCTAAATCTCAATTATTTATTCTGCCTAAAGAAGAAAAGCTATATCTAATTAGCAAAAGTTATAACTGATAAATAATATGAAGTTGTACAAAGGCCCTCTTTGACCAGTCATTTAATATCTCCTGCACCAGTTCCAAGCCATCTTCCATCCATACCTTCAATTATTCAATCCTTAAATTTGTTTTTCCATATTCCAGTAACAATCTATCCTACTTCCCTCCCTCAGTTCAGTTCAGTGAAGTAATGCACAAAAAGTTGTAATGTAGCCACCTTTCTACCATTGCTCTCTCACTGATTGTCAGTGGTGCAGGGATAGGTTGCTACCAGTGTGATAGGCAACTGCGCGCTGGTAGCGGCCACTAGATTGCGCAATTTGCACGTGACCGTTCCGTTGCCAGTCCTTTGGGTGCCGCCATCTTTTTTCTTTAATTTTTTTTAATTTTTTTGCTTTCTGCACAAGCACCAACATTTTGCATGTTGGGGATATACCCATGTGAGATTTCCGTAATTTTTTGCTTCCTCCAGACATTGTGGGTGCTCTAAAAATGGAAGTTTTAAAGAAGAGATTAGGAAAAGCAAGTAGAATGCTTGGCTGCATAGCTAGAGGTATAACAAGCAGGAAGAGGAAGATTGTGATCCTGCTCTATAGACCGCCGGTGAGACCACACTTGGAATACTGTGTTCAGTTCTGGAGACCTCACCTACAAAAAGATATTGATAAAATTGAACAGGTCCAAAGACGGGCTACAAAAATGGTGGAAGGTCTTAAGCATAAAACCTATCAGGAAAGAACTCAATCTGTATAGTTTGGAGGACAGAAGGGAAAGGGGGGACATGATCGAAACATTTAAATATGTTAAAGAGTTAAAGAAGGTTCAGGAGGGAAGTGTTTTTAAGAGGAAAGTGAACACAAGAACAAGGGGACACAATCTGAGGTTAGTTGGGGGAAAGATCAGAAGCAACGTGAGAAAATATTTTTTTACTGAAAGAGTAGTGGATGCTTGGAACAAACTTCCAGCAGACATAGTTGGTAAATCCACAGTAACTGAATTTAAACATGCCTGGGACAAATATATATCCACCCTAAGATAAAATACAGGAAATAGTATAAGGGCAGACTAGATGGATCATGAGGTCTTTTTCTGCCGTCAATCTTCTAAGTTTCTATGTTTCAGGAGGTTCGACTAGAAGACCCACAAGCTTTCTTCCAACTTTGTTATTCTGTTGTTCAGTTAACTCTGCAGGTCTCACTTATTTCTCTTTTCACTGTTTCAATTTTCTTTTCTATCACTCCAGTCTCTGGCAGACACAACAACAACCCAGAACTTGCCCACAGCCTCTGGCTCACTTGGCCAATCTCCAACATCTTCCACTTCTCCAGCGTTCCTTCCTCCTCCTACATTCCATTTAAAATCCCTTTCCCTTCTGACTTTATGATCTCTCATTCACTCAACTTGGAGTCTGTATAGAGCACAAGCCCAATACTCTGTTCTCTTTTCCTCCCAGCCCCACCACACATTTGTCATCTACCTCCTGTTTACTAGTAATGAATAAGAATCCACAGCACAGTTCCTTCTTATTTTGAACTGGAAATGCATAAAGGCTGCAGTGTAAGCTCCTAGTGTGAGCTTGAAAATAGGCTTAAGACTATTTTCAAACAAAAAGAAAAATCTCCAGATTTTCCCCTTCAAATAAAATTAGACAGTTCTCCCTCTGTCCTGGTCTACATCAGTGATGGGCTCCTACGGGTACGATCAGGTACGCAGAACCGGTAGAAAAAATTTGGTCAGATACGCAGAACCAGTGGAAAATATTTGATTTTTTTTCCTTTTTGGGCTCTGGGTATGTTTTTCCTATCACAGTAAATGAGGTTGAATGTGTAGAATTTTAGAACAACTGTGCATGTGTTTGTGTGTACATACACTTACAGTTTATATAGTAGATAATGTATATTTTTGTGTGCCTGTGTGTGATATGTATGTACACATATGGCATACAGTGTTCCCTCGATTTTCCCGGGGGATGAGTTCTGAGACTACCCGCAAAAGTCGAATTTCTGCAAAATAGAGATGCGGAAGTAAATACACTATTTTTGGCTATGAAGAGTATCACAAGCCTTCCCTTAACACTTTAAACCTCTAAATTGCAATTTCCCATTCCCTTAGCAACCATTTAGATTATTACTCACCATATTTATTTATTAAAGTTTATTTTAAAAAATATTTATTAAAGGGAGATGAAAGTTTGATGATGACATATGATGTCATCAGGCGGTATAGGGAAAAAACCCGTGAAGTATTTTTTAATTAATATTTTTGAAAAACCGTGGTATAGACTTTTCACGAAGTTCGAACCCATGAAAATCAAGGGAACACTGTATATACATAGGATTAAATAGTAGATTTTGGATGTTCAGTAATAGTAAATAGATAGGGAAATTGTATCTCTTTGAGATGAGGGGAGGCCAGGCACCCTAACCCAAACCCTTGACGTGAGTGACGTCAAGTTGGTCACCTTTAAGCCAGTCACGTGACCTTTAAACCACTTTAAGCTCACATGATCGTCAAGTTACTCCCACGTGGTCACATTGCTGGCAAGCCACACTCACAAAATAAGCCATGCCCACAGTGTGGTAGTAAAAATTTTTGCAGCCCTTCACTGGTCTACATGCATATCATAGTTGGTCTGTTTTATGCTATAATAGTAATGCAGCCTTAGTGAATAGTTTGACAGTGGTGAGGAAATGATTTAGTTAGCAGAGTAATGGTATTTGGGAGAAAAACTGTTATTGTGTCTAGTTGCCTTAGTGGGCAGTGCTCTATAGCGTCGTTTTGAGGGTAGTAGTTGAAACAATTTATGTTTCGTGCGAGGGATCAGTAAATATTTTCACAGCCCACTTTTTGACTCGTACAGTATACAGGTCCTCAAAGGAAGGCAGGTTGGCAGTAATTGGTTTTTCTGCAGTCCTGATTATCCTCTGAAAGTCTGTGCTTATCTTGTTGGGTTGCAGAACCAAACCAGACAGTTATAGAAATGCAGATGATGGAATCAATAATTCCTCTGTAAAAAAGCTGACTTACGACCATTTTTTCACACCACCATTACAAGATCAAAATTTGGATGCTTGGCAACTGATATGTATTTATCACAGCTGCAAGGTTCCAGGGTCATATGATCACCTTTTGCTTCTGATAAGCAAAGTCAATGGGGAAGCCAGATTCATTTAACCACTTTGTTACTAATTTAATGACAGTGGTGATTCACTTAACAACTGCAGCAAGAAAGGTCGCACAATGTGGAAATATTCACTTAATATCTGTCTTGCTTAGCAGTGGAAATATGGGGATGAATTGTGGTTATGTGTCGACTACTTGTATCATTTCTCTACTTCCTATTCATGTTGAGAGTACCTTACTGGGTTTTAAGCATATAGAAAACATAGATTTAGCAGAAGATTTTTTTGCCATATTCCATCTTATTGAATATATGTTCCTAAAGCATCTAGGACTATTGCTTCTCTGTTAGTGTGAATAAATCTTCCTGGGTTGATTCTTTAGCAATAGCACTTAGACTTATAGACTTATTACTGTTTTGAGCCGCTTATTATTATTGTGAGCCACTCCGAGTCCTCGGAGAGGGGCAGCATACAAACCTAATAAATTATTATTATTATTATTATTATTATTATTATTATTATTATTATTATTATTAATTATTATTATAATATACTGCTATACAGCCCCCTCTGAGCAATTTACAGAGAGTAAGTATATTGCCCCCAACAATCTGGGTCCTCATTTTACCCATCTCGGAAGGATGGAAAGCTGAGTCAACTTTGAGCCTGGTGAGATTTGAACCACTGAACTGCTGGCAGCCGGTGATCAGCAAAAGTAGCCTGCAGTACTACACTCTATCCACTGCACCAATGCAGCTCTCTCAGTATCCATGTGATTGCTTGTTTGTTTGTGTGTATATTCAAAAGACATCTTTCTATTAAACAAGAAAAGTCTGAGTATTACTATTCTGATGACCCAAAGGATAAAATCTGAACACTGACCTTAAGTAGCCTTTGTTATTGTGCATTGTATACTGTAAAACATTCACAATATTTGTTACATTTCCTTCTTGCAATAGTCCTAATATGTAGAATTATTCTGAATAAATCAAAGTTGCTTTCGAAGTATGAGGTAAAGATTCCTTTAAGAAGTGTAAGGTAAAATAACACCTCCTGGGAACTTAGTGAAATCAGCCATATTTTTGGCAGCAGCAAAGGTGGTTTACTATCACCATTCTCCAGGATGTTTCTGCTCTCCCCTTTACTAGTCTAATCTACTACCACTAATCGACTGTCACTCAGCATTTTCTGGTGATATCTTATTGAGTACTAAGCCTGGTCCTGTTTAGCTTTAAAAAATCAGCCAAGGTCAATTAGGTGCTGCCACCTAGCTGGGCATTAAAAGCATAAGAAAAACAAAGTACTTTGTACTGAAATTTAGAATGTGAATTGTCATTTCATTTGATTTATAGATAGTGATGGGCGAACCCAACGGTGTTTGGGTTCAGCAAGTTCGGACGAACTTTACGCAAAATTCAGCCGAACCCGAACCGAACCCGAACTTGAACCCGAACGAGGAATCCCTCCCACAAAGAGATTTTGGGGGGTGGAGCTTTGACGTCACCGGCAGGTTGCTAAGGACGCCAAGGTGATCACTTCCTGGATTCCATGGAATCCAGGAAGTGATCACCTTGGCGTCCTTAGCAACCTGCTGGTGACGTCAAAGCTCCGAACACCAAACACGACCCCAAACTTTGCCCAAAGTTTCAAAAAAAATTGGGTTTCCCCACCCACATTGCTTTGCCATCCACCCAAACCACCCCAGATGAAAAAAAAAGAACCTAATATTTGGCCTATACACACTGGGGGAGGAGGTTACATGTTTAAAAGGGATAATAAAAAGCTGTCCTAATTTATAATTTTTTAAAAAAGTAGAATTCAAATGCAAAAAAACAAAATTCACATTCAGCTACTATATAATAAACTCAGACTTGGACATGTATTTTTGCAAATATTTTTACAGTTTACTTTTGAAAAATATCCCTAATTGATAAATTAGTTCTATGCAGCAGTAGTTGGCAAGATTTCAATTTTGTGCTTCCGCTTCACTAAAGCATCAAAGTGTGTGTGTGTAATTTTACAGGGTACAATTTGCATCAGAATTGTTCTTGAAATTAATTTCAGCTATGAAGTTTGAGGCATGATAATGTTCCAACTTTTGGTCAAAGAAACAATAGTGATGGCTGTATTACTTGAGAAAAAAACAGTGTTGCCGTCAGGAGTATATAATAAACTTACTAACTTGCAGATGTTTGGAACTCGTTGAGTTTGGACATTTGGCAACAGATATTTAGTTAATGTTTATAAGCATCCTGGTCTTGGTAGTTTCAGTGGAAAACTGCCAGATTACACAAATAGAGTACTTATACGTGTGTGGTTTACGCATTCTCAATCTTACGCAAGGGAAACATTTATGTGTGACTTCATCGTGTAGTTGGGATTCATTTTAATTGTGGCTTATTCAACATTGATTTACAGCAAAACTGAAATCCTAAACATAATTTGGAATATAGAGCATCTGGATAATCAACTCCATTCCTGCAAAACCTGTGAATATTCATCAAATGTGATGCCCTCTAAATTATTTGCATCTCAAAGGGATAGAGAGCAATGGGAATTGCTGTTTAGCACATCTAGAGGGCTCCTGATAGGTTCTGGAGAATTGGTAGCAGAAATTTTGAGTAGTTTGGAGAACTGACAAATACCACCTCTGGCTGGCCCCAGAGTGGAGTGGGAATGGAGATTTTGCAATATCCTTCCTCCAGGAGTGGGGAGGGAATGGGGATTTTGCAATATCCTTCTCCTGGAGTGAGAAGGGAAAGGAGATTTTGCAGTATCCTTCCCCTGCCACGCCAACCAAGTCACATCCACCAAGACACACTATGCCCACCACACCAGAACTGGAAGTAAAAAAAAATTAGGATTTCACCGCTGCTCCTATTCATATAGGAGACTATATTTCTCAGCTTCCATTTACTTCTAGATGGTCTTCTATACTGCTCTTCTCTACGGTACCTCTTCTTAGAGAATTTTCACAAAGTCTCATTTATGTGACAATCTCACAATTTCACAATGATTGACATGTATTACGAATGCTATGTAATAGCTTTTTAATAATCCTCTCTACAGCAATAGCACTAAGACATACAGTATATACTATCTTTTTACAATGCCAGCATGTTGCCCCAACAATCTGGGTCCTCATTTTACTAGCCTTGGAAGAATGGAAATCTGAGTCAACCTTGAGCCCATCAGGATTGAACTCCAGGTTGTGAGCAGAGTTTGCCTGCAAGGCTGCACTCTAACCACTGTGCTACCAGGACTTATCTATATGCTAGTATATTATCCTTAAGGTCTTGGTTTCAAATGTTGTCCAAGTTATCTTCAAAGAAAGCAGGTGTCTGTATGATCTAAACTACTTTACCCAAAGTTCAGAAAATCGGTAGGACAATTCTAAATTTGAGTTGGCCTTCTCCGGGTCCCGTCGACTAAACAATGTCATCTGGCGGGACCCAGGGGAAGAGCCTTCTCTGTGGTGGCTCCAACCCTCTGGAACCAGCTCCCCCCAGAGATTAGGATTGCCCCCACCCTCCTTGCCTTTCGTAAACTCCTTAAAACCCACCACTGCCGTCAGGCATGGGGGAATTGAAACATCTCCCCTTGCCCATGTAGTTTTTGTGTATGATTGGATTGTGTGCTTGTTTTTTATATATTGGGATTTCTTTTTTTTTGGACTTTTTAACCTAAAACTGTAATTTAGATTGCTAAATATTAGATTTGTTACTATGTACTGTTTTTACCATTGTTGTGAGCCGCCCCGAGTCTGAGGAGAGGGGCAGCATATAAATCCAATAAATCTAAATTCAGATAGCGTACATAAGTGCACTAGTGTGCCTTTCGTCCCCTGTCCAATTGTCTTTCCTTTATCTCATATATCATATATATTTTCTTCCTTTCATATTCTTCTCCTCTATTTTTACATATTATCTTTATATATATTACTTCATGTCTATTCTCTTCCATATGTATTGTGTATTGGACAAATGAATGAATAAATAAAATAAATAGTTGTTTTTCTTGGTAGATAACAACGCTGGGCATCAGATTGGAATATGCTTACTTAAGATCAGTGACAAAAGCTTTCTAGGAAATGTTCCCAGCCTTATCTAGTGATTCTCCTAATTGCATCCAAAACACATATTTCTATCACTGAGTTATTACCTTCACTTTCCAGTTCTCAGTCCTTCTTTGTTTCTCTGTAGCTTTTGGAAAGTTATCCCTGGGAGTGTAACCACTACCTCAGCCAATTAGCCATATCAGTAGCATTTGAAAGAGTAGAGGTTAGTTGGAAGACTCTATGACTGAAAGAGAAAGGGTGGAACGGTAGACTTAATTATGAATAGAATTCTTGAATGAATGTCAGAAAATATAAACTTGGCTCATGTTGGCTATTACGAGTGCATAGCAATAAAAAAACCATAACTTGATGAAAGTTGCATGTAATGTTCCAGTGAATTATGATAACTGGATAAATTTGGGAAAGTATTAATAGAAAGTGGGGAAGTAATATTCTAGTAAGTGACAGGAACGAGTAGATGGAAACATATTTTTGAGAAAAAGTGATTAAAATATTTGGCAAAAACCCCAACAATGTATGGCTATTGATTATCTGTTTAGAAAAAGTGAAAAAGGATGTAAATGAAATGGATTGACTGTTGCAAAAATAAAGATTGAGAGAAAACGTTGCATAATTTATATAAAAAGGGAAAAGAAACTGCAAAGGAAATTCCCCCCAACCCCCCTCCCAACATTAAAAACAGGAAATGCAGAGTGATTTTGATGGAAATGAAATCTTGTTTGGATGATGTTGCAGACAAGTAGCTTCCAAAAGAAGGAATGGTATTGAAACAAAGGGATGAAAGAGTTTGGAGTGAAATGAAGGGAGGGGGTTCGAGAAAGAGAATTTCAGAGGTTTATATGGGAATGATAAGGATACATCAAATCATAACTGAAACAAGTTGCATAAGTATTGGTGTGATCAACAAAATGAAGAGAAAAACATAAATGCTTTTATTAAGAAATGGGGAAATTTTAAAATATGGAAGTAGAATGGAACACTTATGCAACTTCTTTAATGTGTGAGTGAATGTTGCATCTATGCCTTTTAATTGAAATGCTGCAATTATTTCTTTAAGAAAAGCAGTAATATTGCTTATATAAAAGAAAGGCAATAAGTGTACATGCCAAATTTAGTTTATTAAAGTTGCTCAATGTGTGTGTGTGTGTGTGTGTTTGTGTAGGTGGGTGGGTAGATAGGTAAGTAGATAGATAGATAGATAGATAGATAGATAGATAGATAGATGGATGGATGGATGGATGGATGGATGGATGGATGGATGGATGGATGGACGGACAGACGGAGATAGATAGATAGATAGATAGATAGATAGATAGATAGATAGATAGATAGATAGATAGATAGATAGATAGATAGATAGAAAGAAAATGGGACAGTGGGAGCAGGATGCATAGGGTGTGGAGATGGGATCTACTATTCTTCCATCAACAACCTCCAGTGTGAAACTTCCCTAAAGTGGTACCTCTACCTAAGAACGCCTCTACTTATGAACTTTTCTAGATAAGAATCGGGAGTTCAATATTTTTTTGCCTCTTTTCAAGAACCATTTTCCACTTATAAACCCGAGCCTCCAAAACTGTAACCAGAAAAGGCGAAGAGAAGCCTCTGTGGGGCCTCTCTAGGAATCTCCTGGGAGGAAACACCCTCCCTGTAATTTCCCCAATCCCGCTTTTACATTGATTCCTATGGGAAAAATTGCTTCTTCTTACAAACTTTTCTACTTAAGAACCTGGTCACAGAACGAATTAAGTTCGTAAGTAGAGGTACCAATGTATTTGGGTCCCAGGCTAACTGGAAGAGCCAGGTCTTCAGGTATTTATGGATGGTTAGGAGGGTGCAGACAGATCTCACCTTAGTTGGCAATAGATTTCAAAGGCCTGGTGCCATTGCATAGAGGGCCCTTCTCCTGGGCCCCACCAGCCGAAATTCCTTAACCAATGAGTCAACATGCCTTTGCTGCCAGCACAGGTGAGGCAGGCTTGTCCCATAGGGTGAGACATTTCCTCAGGTAACTGTCAACAGATACATGTCATGCAAGGCTTTAAAAGTAATAACCAACAAACTGCTTGAATTGTACCTGGAAGCAAACTGACAGCCACTGCAACTCACAGAACTGAGGTATAACATCGGCCACTCAAAGGCTCCACAGACTGTCTGTGCTGCAGTTGAAGCTTCCAAATGCTCTTCAAGGGGGGCCCCATGTAGAACACATAGCAGCAGTCAAGGCATGAGATGACCAGGGCTTAAATGACAGGTGGAGGGTAATCTATTAGATTTCGTTGTATGCCTTGAATGGAATGGAATGGAATGGAATGGAATGGAATGGAATGGAATAGAATAGAATAGAATAGAATAGAATAGAATAGAATAGAATAGAATAGAATAGAATTCTTCATTGGCCAAGTGTGATTAGACACACAAGGAATTTGTCTTTGGTACATATTTGGTGCATAAAAAGTAGCAATGTGCAAAATTCTGGAAATACAGGATATGCCAATTTTTATTTTTCAGGAAATTGTTGAGAAATATATTGTTATAAGAAAGGTTGCCGCGTATTTATTGACTTAGAGAAATTTGCCTACCATTAAGTGAATGATAGTGTGACTTATGAAATGTTTTGGCTAAATATGAAGCAGAAGCTTAAAAATGGACACTGAATGCAAGTAGGAAAGTAAGACTTAAACAGAGATAGGATCGTGAATGAATAGCAGTAGCAACAGCAGTTAGATTTATGAAACAACTTTACAGTGCTTTATAGCTGTTAGCTTGTCTCGGCTAGCTAGGCTATGAAACCTTCGACAACACCGAGCAGAGAATTTTAACAGAGGGTGGATGTGTGATAAAGCCAAGATACAGACTTAGTTAAATAAGTATTATTTACATATAAACAAAATATAAACAATCCAGAATAAGCACGTAGCGAATACAGAATAATAAGCACTGAGCAATCACAAGATAGAAGCACAAAGCAAAATACTGTACAATATAGATAATAAGCATGAAGCTTATACAAGCATGAAGCTTAAACACAACTCCCCCTTCTCAGGCAAAAGTAAAAGGAAGTGACTGAGCAGAATAATGAGCTTTTATAGCTTCAATGAGGAAGTGACGAAACAGCCTTGAATATTAACTATTTAAATACAAGTTAACCCTTTAAGTGCACATTAACTCTTTAAGTACAAGTTTGGTACAAGTGTACAATATGCAGTTACAATGGCAATCCCTAACAACCATGTACCCTGTACTGACAACAGCCCTCTCTAACCAAGTCAGCATATTGCCCTCAACAATTTGGGTCCTCATTTTACCCACTTCAGAAGGATGGAAGGCTGAGTTAATGAGCCTGGCAAGATTTGAACTGCCAAATTGCAGGCAGCTGACAGGCAACAGAAGTAGCTTGCAGTACTGCATTCTAACCACTGCACCACCACGGCTCATTTGTACAGAAGTCAAATGAATATAGTGAAAGACGAGTTCTAAAGTAACATACACATGGACAGAACCACATGAACAGAGGGTAAAAGAACCTAAAAGACGGCGTCCAAGCGTGTAGGCAGGGCCTTGCACTTCCTTTGCGACCGTCTCTCTGATGACTGACAGGCACCAGCAAACCAGGAGCATTTCATCCCTGGATATAACTCATAAGATGTAATAATATCTACCTAGATACAGTAGTAAATGGAATATTACATTCCCTGTGCTATGGGTTTAATGCAGCAAAACACTATATGTATGCTAGTTAAAAGCAGCAGCATCTCCTCTCTTTTTTTGTTTTTTTTGCAAAAGCACCTTAAAAATAATTTTGCAAAAAGGGGCACTTCTACATGACACTTCTACCTGTTTGATACCTGTGGATGATCAAGAGCCCTGACTGTCCAAATACCTTTGCCTATTCATCTTCTGACACATAGGTCTCCTGCAGAAATGAATTCTTAATTCTTAATCATTCCGTGTATTATATTGGAATGGGAACTGTGATAGGATGGATCCCACCTAATTATAGTTAAATACAATTAAAATTTAGCTTGTTGAAAAAGTTGGTAGCCTTTTGCTTACTTTGACTGAACAAAGACAACATATCTCTTAGGAAATGAAAGTTAGAACTATGCCATCCTAATCACCTTGCTTCTCTTGGATAAAGATCTGATTAAAAGAGGGATATGGATTTTAGGTTTGAAATTATGTGTCAGTCAAGAAGTTTCTCTTAATCCTTCCTTCCTGTCTGTACCCAACCTGTGCTGGCTTGCATCAGAAGTTAATACTGCATTGAATCTATAGGAGGTTCAGTACAACTGGCATAGTGACAGCCAAATTTCTTAACATTCATGTTTGGATATGGAAATCGTGGTATTAACAGATATACTAAAAAAAAAAACCCTAATACAATGGGTTTTGCCTCCAGCATTGGAGGAACCTGACAGTAGTTCTATTTCATCTCTGTCTGATTTAATGTAGGAATCAGGAATATATTCCTCATGTGTTCACTTTGACAGTGTTTTTGAACTACTTCCCAATCCGCATGAGAAATTCTAAGACGAGCTTTGTTTAATTATGTTCCGAGAATTTTGGGAAACAGCTTGGATTAATTCCAATGCTTTTTTTTTAAGTAGTATTTATGCTTTAGAATGTAGAGGATTTCATATTACAAAATATACCAGTGGTTTCATTATTAGAAACATAGAAACATAGAAGACTGACAGCAGAAAAAGACCTCATGGTCCATCTAGTCTGCCCTTATACTATTTTTTGTATTTTATCTTAGGATGGATATATGTTTATCCCAGGCATGTTTAAATTCAGTTACTGTGGATTTACCAACCACGTCTGCTGGAAGTTTGTTCCAAGCATCTACTACTCTTTCAGTAAAATAATATTTTCTCATGTTGCTTTTGATCTTTCTCCCAACTAACTTCAGATTGTGTCCCCTTGTTCTTGAGTTCACTTTCCTATTAAAAACACTTCCCTCCTGGACCTTATTTAACCCTTTGACTAATTTAAATGTTTCGATCATGTCCCCCCCCCTTTTCCTTCTGTCCTCCAGACTATACAGATTGAGTTCATTAAGACTTTCCTGATAAATTTTATGCTTAAGACCTTCCACCATTCTTGTAGCCCGTCTTTGGACCCGTTCAATTTTGTCAATATCTTTTCGCAGGTGAGGTCTCCAGAACTGAACACAGTATTCCAAATGTGGTCTCACCAGTGCTCTATATAGCGGGATCACAATCTCCCTCTTCCTGCTTGTCATACCTCTAGCTATGCAGTCAAGCATCCTACTTGCTTTTCCTACCGCCCGATCACACTGCTCACCCATTTTAAGACTGTCAGAAATCACTACCCCTAAATCCTTCTCTTCTGAAGTTTTTGCTAACATAGAAACATAAAGACAAATAGAAGAGAACAAAAAGAGCAAGAATATAAAGATCAGACTTTCCAAATTTTTTAAAGAAGGAAAAGGAAAATTTAAAAAAAAAATTATTTGGAGTGAATTATCAGATTATGGAATCCTATTGGAAAAGAGGGGAGTTGCAAGAATGACACAATCATTTGATTGTATAACGTTCACACGGTGATGTAACACCGCACAACACCTGGAGAATGAATGGCAAGATGCTAATCTAAACCAGAAGCACAACTGGAATTCAATACTAAAGGCAAAGAACAAGCAAACAAATTACAGCTGAATTTGTGTAATGTGCAAAAATATTGACTTTAAAGAAAAAAGATCTGCTGATCAGAAATCATGCAACTTTCAAGGCATTTCCGGTCACAAGTTCTTTATCAGTAATGAAGCAAAGGAATCCACTGTTGGAAAGAGTCTGGATCTTGCACCAGAACACAGGGCAGAAAGGGCTGTTTTGCTTTGTGTTTTTTAATTCAATGGCCTCCTTTAACCTCTAGTCAACGAAGCAGTGGAAGTGATGTGCCGGTGTCTGGAGGCTGTTGGGGCCTGGATGGGTGTCAACAGACTCAAATTCAATCCTGATAAGACAGAGTGGCTGTGGGTTTTGCCACCCAAGGACAATTCCATCTCCCCATCCATCACCCTGGGGGGGGAGCTACTGACCCCCTCAGAGAGGGTCCGCAACTTGGGCGTCCTCCTCGATCCACAGCTCACATTAGAGAAACATCTTTCAGCTGTGGCGAGGGGGACGTTTGCCCAGGTTCGCCTGGTTCACCAGTTGCGGCCCTATTTGGACCGGGAGTCACTGCTCACAGTCACTCATGCCCTCATCACCTCGAGGCTCAACTACTGTAATGCTCTCTACATGGGGCTACCTTTGAAAAGTGTTCGGAAACTTCAGATCATGCAGAATGCAGCTGCGAGAGCAATCATGGGCTTTCCCAAATATGCCCATGTTACACCAACACTCCACAGTCTGCACTGGTTGCCGATCAGTTTCCGGTCACAATTCAAAGTGTTGGTTATGACCTATAAAGCCCTTCATGGCACCGGACCAGACTATCTCAGGGACCGCCTTCTGCTGCACGAATCCCAGTGACCAGTTAGGTCCCACAGAGTGGGTCTTCTCCAGGTCCTGTCAACTAAACAATGTCGCTTGGCAGGACCCAGGGGAAGAGCCTTCTCTGTGGCGGCCCCGGCCCTCTGGAACCAACTTCCCCCAGAGATTAGAATTGCTCCCACCTTCCTTGCCTTTCGTAAGCTTCTTGAAACCCACCTCTGCCGCCAGGCATGGGGGAATTGAGATACTCTTTCCCCCTGGACCTTTACAATTTCATGTATGGTATGTCTGTATGTATGTTTGGTTTTTTATATTAATGGGTTTTTTAATCAGTTTTAGTATTTATTGGATTATTATTGTACATTGTTTTATTACTGTTGTTAGCCGCCCTGAGTCTCCGGAGAGGGGTGGCATACAAATCCAATAAATAGATAGATAGATAGATAGATAGATAGATAGATAGATAGATAGATAGATAGATAGATAGATAGATAAATAAATAAATAAATAAATAAATTTCCATAAAACCTATGGAATTACTGCCAGTAGTATTGTACAAAACTGTGAATTCATTGTAACAGTCAATCTGGTACATCCTGCCAGTCCTATAGGATCCAGCAGAAATAGCACCACCACCAAGAAAATCAGTTCCTCTGTACAACACCCTCCATGTGCTTCTGTCCTGCCATTATCCAGAAATTCATTAAAAGGGTTTTAATTATTATTTATTTCTTCAATTTCTATGCCGCCCAACTCCCCATGGACACTTTCTCAAAACATAGATTATAATTGATATTAATATTAAGGCTATGTTCAATGTAACAATTTAATATTGTTATATTGATGCAATTAATATAATATTAAAATCAGTGGATAAAAAACTGAGTCATGTTGGTGCAGTGGTTAGAGTGCAGTACTGTACTGCAGGCAATCTCTGGCCATAGGCAGGAGTTTGATCCTGACCAGCTCAAAGTTGGCTCAGCCTTCCATCCTTCTGAAGTCAGTAAATGACTTTCTTGGGGGCCATATGCGTGTGTGTTTGTACATACACATACAGTTTATACAGTAGATAAAGTATATTTTTGTGTGCCTATGTGTAATATGTATGTACACATATGGCATATATCCATAGAATTAAAGAGTATATTTTGGATGTTTAGTAATAGTAAATAGATAAGGAAATTGTATCTCTCTAAGGCGAGGAGAGGCCAGGCACCCTAACCCAAACCCTTGATGTGAGTAACATTAAGTTGGCCACCTTTAAGCCAGTCACATGACCTTTAAGCCACCCTGGTCACATGTTCATCAAGCCACTCCCACCTGGCCACATGGCTGGCAAGCCACACCCAAAAATAAGCCACGCCTGCAGTGTGGTTATAAAAAAAAATCCTCCCTTCATTGAGCCCAACTTAAGCTGTCCCCATAAAATTACATACAAAGTAGAGAATGTTGATATAAATGAATTGACACATTCCCTACACAGGTGCATTACTTTCAGAGAGAAATGTGTGTCTGGAAGCCAGTGACAAAAGACTCATGTGAAAGTGCCCTTCAAAACCAAGTACAAATATTTTCATGTCTCCTTATTTGTAGACTACTAAGTTGTTAACCTGCAGATATGAATAACATGAAAGCATATGGAGATATGGAGCAATCCAGGAACAGGATGTAGCTCTAGTTAGGCCACCAGCTCTTCAAATATTAACCTACTGCTATGTAATCATGGAAATGGTCATCAAAGTGAGCAATAGTTTGTGTGAGTGAGAAAGGGTTATCATTCTGACCTGTTTTCCTGAACTAAAATGTCTGTGAGACAAAATAATCAGAAAGCCTTTGTACAGATACAAGCAGACTGTGGAATTGAATTTCTTTACTGAATAACAAGATTACAAAATTGCCAGCGTTATGTCTGGCCCAAAATATTCCTATATAGGATTTTATCCCATTGTAGCCATGTACCTTTAATATGTGCATCCTAATGTATCTACAGTAATCTGAAACAATAATTAGAGTCCTAAATCTAAGCAGCAGGTTTAAATCTCCGCTCAGTTACAATTAGTTATTTGACCTCTGGACTTCCTTCCTTCCTTCCTTCCTTCCTTCCTTCCTTCCTTCCTTCCTTCCTTCATTCATTCATTCATTCATTCATTCAATTTCTATGCCCCCAATTTCCTAGGAACTCTAGATGGCTCACAGCAAAACTATAAACTTTGTACAGATCTGTATAAAACATCAATAATAGTACAAAAAGCCACAGTTTAGTAACAATTTACAATACAAACAGTTAAACTCCTGTATACCATTCATGGCCGGATCTCGCTTGTTACCACCATAAGATCAATGGCTCCAGGTTTGTCAGAAAAGCCAGGCCCTTACCACTTTCTGGAAGGCCAATAGGGTGGGAATAGTCCAGATCTAAGGAGGTAATTGGTTCCAAAGAGCTGGGGCAGCCACAGAGAAGACTCTCCCCTGCAGACCTGCCAGCCAACGCTGTTTACCTGATGGAACTTGGAGAAGACCAACTCTGTGGGTCCTTACTTATTGATCACTCAGAGCTATGTGATAGAAGGCAGTCTCGAAGACAGTTTGGCCCTAAGCCATGTAGGGCTTTAAAGATAATGACCAACACCTTGAATTACATCCAGAGGTTATATAACTACATATAATATATAACAGAAGTTAGACTATTATGCAGTGGTCAGGTGTGCAGGCATGTAGGCAATAGGTTTGCCTATATTCCCACAACATACTAGCTTTTTGCACAGATGGGATTCAGCAGGTTCTGACCAGCAGTGGGTTGCTCCTGGTTTGACCCAGTTCTGTGAACTGGTGGTGGCGGCAGTGGTAGGATGCTCCACCCACTTACTTGGGACTCTTCTACCCATGCGGAGAAATATCAAATGTGAGTGTGAACTGGTAGCAACAGGTTTTGGAACCCACTACTTGTTCTGTTCTGACCAGTTCTGGAGAACTTGTAGTGGAAATTTTGAGTAGTTCGTAGTACCGGTAAATACCACTTCTGACTGGCCACGCCCCCATCTAGTCTCTTCCTCCCAAGAAGAAATGGAGATTTTACAGTACCCTTCTCCTGCCACACTCACTAAGCCAAGACACACCCACAGAATTCCTCCATGTGCCAGCTGATCAAAAAGAAATCAAGGGGATTTTGCAGTAACCTTCCCCCGGACTGGGAAGGAAATGGAGATTTTGCAGTATCCTTTCCCTGCCACACCCACCAAGCCACACCCACCAAGCACGTGCCCTGCCCCTTGCACAAATTGGGCACAGATACATGCACTTGGCTGCTGTTCCCAAAAGTGGGGATGTGTATGCACATGCTAATCTTCCACTTCTGTGGACTAGTTCCAAATACCTCATAGCCTGGTAATAACAATTAATAATAATAATCTATTAGATTTGTATGCCGCCCCTCTCCGAAGACTTGGGACGGCTCACAAAAAACCAAAACAGTGTGACAATGTAAACAAATCTAATATTAAAAAACATCTAAAAACCCCTCATTTAAAAACCATGCAACACACGCATTCCATACATAAAACTATAAAAAGTCTGGGGGAGATGTCTCAATTTCCCCATGCCTGGTGATATAGGTGTGTCTTAAGTAGTTTGCGAAAGATAAGGAGGGTGGGAGCAGTTCTGATCTCTGGGGGGAGTTGATTCCAGAGGGTCGGGGCCGCCACAGAGAAGGCTCTTCCCCTAGGGCCCGCCAAATGACATTGTTTAGTTGACAGGACCTGGATAAGGCCAACTCTGTGGGACCTAATCGGCCACTGGGATTCGTGCAGCAGAAGACGGTCCCAGAGGTATTCTGGTCCGATGCCATGTAGGGCTTTAAAGGTCATTACCAACACTTTGAATTGTGACCCCTTCTCACCTTTATTATTTTTATAAAATACTTAGTGACAAACATACCTAACAGTCCTTCCTTCTCCTATTTTCGTCACAACAACAACCCTGTGAGAGTTGTTGGGCTGAGAGCGAGTGACAACACCAAATTCATCCAGCTAGTTCTCATGCCCAAAACAGGACTAGAATTCACATTTTCGCAGTTTCTGATCTGGTGCCTTAACAACTAGATCAAACTGGCTCTCTTATTGCTTAGCTAGTTTCTCTGTTTCCTCTAACTTGAGTACTTGAAAGTCAGTCTAAGGTTAAATAATACCTGAATCAGTCAGCTCTGGCAATTCAGTAATGCATATACCTGCTAAGTTCAATAGCTAAAGGAAATATAGCAGATGGAAAAGAGAAGGTGTTGATAACTGGGCATTAGCTTCATTTCTTTTAACGTGCTACTATCAGCCATAACTGCTGAAATTATTAGACAGCTGGGTCATTAAAGTGGAGATAGAAAGTTCCCAGAAAAGATGGATTTACTCATAAAATAACATCTCGTGTCCCTTGCAAAGTTTGATGGTGACATTTTGGGGTTGGCTGCAAAGAATGTGATGTTCAAGACGATTTGAGGAACTTACAATGTCAGCAACCCAGACTTGGATATAATCTATAAAGGCATAATGAGTATCATACACTAAAAAAATAGGTCAAGCTATCACCTTCCCAGACCCATCAAAGAAAAAAAGAGGATGTCCATCAGTCTGAAAGCTTCACTTTCCAGACAGAGGAGAAAGGAATCATGATATTTGAACAGCGCCACGAGTACCTTTAATCATACCAACTCATGAAATGACATTGTTATATACCCAAAGAAGTTATTTTTCTGCCTCCAAAACACAAAGTTCAGACCATAAGCATGCAGTAAATAATGTATAATGTAATATGTTTTGAAAGATCACATTGAGTTTTTGGCACTAAGTCTCATGCTCTACAGGACCTCGGGCAAAATGAAAAAAAGAGGTTTTGAAGAAAGTAGAATATCCAGCTAAAATGTTGTGTGTGTTTTCAGTATGGTAAAGGTTTAATTGTTAGTATATTTATTACTTGTATTACAGTTGTATCATAAACATGTCATTTGAGATGAGGCCTAGCATCATTAAGAACTCTAAAAATAAAATATTCTTGACCCCAGCGTGACCCAAATATTTTCCCTCAAGTAATCACAAAATGTCTCAATTCATTTCAAGCTTTGGTCTACTAATTTAAAGATATGCATAGAAATTAATCCACTGAGTCCTTTTCCAAAACGTGATTAAAACTAACAAAGGTCTACAGAAGCTTTATTCATGAATACGTTTCTCAGAGTCAGTTCCCATAATTTATTTATTAAATTTATTTATTAAATTTGTATGCCGCCCCTCTCCGTAAACTCAGGACGGCTCACAACAGCAATAGAAAAACAATGTACAATACAAATCTAATAATAAAAACACATAATTTTAAAAACATGCACACAACATACCATACATAAACAATATAGGCCTGGGGAAGTTATCTCAGTTCCCCCATGCCTGACGGCAGAGGTGGGTTTTAAGGAGTTTATGAAAGGCAAGGAGGGTGGGGGCAGTTCTAATCTCAGGGGGGAGCTGGTTCCAGAGGGTCAGGGCCACCACAGAGAAGACTCTTCACCTGGGACCCGCCAAACGACATTGTTTAGTCGACGGGACCCGGAGAAGGCCAACTCTGTGGGACCTAATCGGTCGCTGGGATTCGTGCTATTGTTTCAGCTAAATGAGCTCACCAGTTTTGGGAATGAAGACCACAAAGGGATGAAGCAACTCAGGTTTATTCCTCATAATCTTCCTCCTAATCAATTTGCTACATTAATTGCTGGCTATAGTACTACTATGTTGATCATGAGGGGGGCGGAATTAAATTCCATGTTCTGAATTTTCAACCATAGAAACATAGAAACATAGAAGACTGACGGCAGAAAAAGACCTCATGGTCCATCTAGTCTGCCCTTATACTATTTTCTGTATTTTATCTTACAATGGATATATGTTTATCCCAGGCATGTTTAAATTCAGTTACTGTGGATTTATCTACCACGTCTGCTGGAAGTTTGTTCCAAGGATCTACTACTCTTTCAGTGAAATAATATTTTCTCATGTTGCTTTTGATCTTTCCCCCAACTAACTTCAGATTGTGTCCCCTTGTTCTTGTGTTCACTTTCCTATTAAAAACACTTCCCTCCTGAACCCTATTTAACCCTTTAACATATTTAAATGTTTCGATCACGTCCCCCTTTTCCTTCTGTCCTCCAGACTATACAGATTGAGTTCATTAAGTCTTTCCTGATACGTTTTATGCTTCAGACCTTCCACCATTCTTGTAGCCCGTCTTTGGACCCGTTCAATTTTGTCAATATCTATGTAGTTAGAATCTGCTTACTTTATATAACATCCCCCAAAGCGGTTATGAGATCTAATCTAAAAGATGCAAATGTGAGAATATCTCTTGAGCTTTCTTGCACAATCGAAATGTTTCTCTGTATTGTTCTTGGAGTGTGTGCATTTGTTACCACTTAACTTTAGAAATAGAAATATTACCAAATTCTGCAGCATCCCAGGAGAGATATGATCCTTACTTTTGGGGAATGGGGGTAGATATGATCTCAGCATTTATCAAAGTCCAAAAAGAATAAATTTTCATATTTTGTCCATTCTTTCCCACATGAATTAAACAGAAGTAGGTTTTGGTAGATTCAATTTTTTTCAGACATGTAGCTAAATGCATGTAGGGTTTTAATTTAGATTTTTTTAAAAAGAAAAACAGACACACTATCCTTTTCTTTCTTTCAGCTGGATGTTGAAGAAAAACCTCTACTTTGTGCTAAATTAAGAGGACACATCTATGAGATGTGTATAACTACCTCCCTATGTATAAGTGGTAGTTGGGGAAATAGAGAAAGGAATGTGAATGCATCTAGCTAGTTTGCAAGCCTTCTAAATGGTCCACTGAATGGATGGAGAAAGCTGTTATTATAATCCAAATATATGATTCATGTGTTGAACAATGCTTGTTTGTTTCTTTGTTTGTTTGTTTGTTTGTTTAATTTATTTTATTTTCCAAGTACATATTGGTACACTATTTACACACTATTTATATACATGATACTGATACTAATAAGAGAGAAACGTAGGACAAGGATGCTGGTGTATTTATGCTCGCCCCTTACTAACCTCTTAGGAATTGGGTGAGGTCAACAGTCGATAGTCTAAGGATAAAGTTTTGGAGATCTGGTGATGAAACAATAGAGTCCAGTAGTGAGTTCCATGCATTAACAATTTGGTTGCTGAAGTCATATTTTCTGCAGTCGAGTTTAGAACAGTTAACATTATGTTTGTGTCTGTTGTGTGCCCATGTGTTGTTGTGGTTGAAGCTGAAGTAGTCGTTGGCAGGAAGGACATTGTAGCAGATGAATTTATGGGCTATGCTTAGGTCATGTTTAAGGTGATGAAATTCCAAGCTTTCTTAGCCTAGGATTCCTTGTGATGCATCTTGTGACAGTATGCTGCTATATGAAGTATCCCTAAAATTGGATGATCTACTGTATACAAACGAAAATACAAAGGACAAGAAATACAGTTAAAAGAATAAACAAGTAAAAAGGTCATTAGTGTTCTTAAATCTCTATCCTGATGATCAGACATTAAGTATAAAATGTATTTGTGTATGTGTTTCTTATGGTACCTTAAGACAGAATAGATAAGGTGAGTGGGCTAAATAACAAGGAGACCCCTAATGTGCTGGATATTTAAATGTGGAGTGGAACACTGATTTCCTTTATCCTGGTTCAATTTCTTAGGGGCAGCATTAGATTTGTCCAAATTGTACAATCTATACCAGGGGTGTCAAACTCATGTTGTCACACGATGTATTCGAACTTTTCTCCCTTCACTAAAATGGGCATAGGCATAGCCAGCATGTGATGCATCTGGCCCATGGGCCGGAGTTTGACAGCCTTGGTCTATACCAGAGATGGTGAACCTATGGCACAGGTGCCATAGGTGGCATGCAGAGCCATATCTGCTGGCACACAAGCCATTGCCCTAGCTCAGCTCCAATGTGCATGTGTGTGCTGGCCAGCTGATTTTTGGCTTGCACAGAGGCTCTGGGAGGGCATTTTTGGCTTCCAGAGAGCTTCTGGGGAGATGGGGGAAGTTGTTTTTACCCTCACCCATCTCCAGGGAAGCTTCTGGAGCCTAGGGAGGGTGAAACACAAGCCTACTGGGCCAGTAATGGGCAACCAAACTTTTTACTGCCACATTGTGGGTGTGGCTTATTTTGTGGGTGTGGCTTGAGGGCATGTGCCTGGGTAGGAGTGGCGTGCTGGCCATGTGACCAGGTGGGAGTGTTATATGTTATATGTTGTGTGTGTGTTTTATATTATAAAAATCAATAAAAATATTAATTTAAAAAAAACAGGCGGGAGTGGCTTGAATGATCATCATCGTTCAAGTGAACTGTTAAGTCCTCAATTTACAACCAGTGTCGCTTGTGGGTTGATAATTTGCTTCCCATTTCCCACTTTTTTCCTCTTTCCTACTTCCTGCCCTCGGGAAGTGGCTGTGTGAGCCTGGAGGGGAGCCTGGCAGGAGAGAGGGAAGTTGGGAAACAGTCCATTTCCGGCCTCCAGAGGGCCTCCAGGGAGGCAGGGAAAGCTGTTTTTGCCCTCCCCAAGCGCTGAATTTTGAGTGTGGGTGTTGTGTCCAGAGGACAGTTAGGCCTTGTACCCGCCCCATATTCCTTGGGCGGGAAAATACTGTAAGGTGATTGGTTGGCAGCCCGGTATATATATATAGCTGCCAGGCACAGCCATGTTTGTGTTGTTCTAGTTCTGTAACCGTTACCTCTTGTTCAATAAAGAACCATTACTTACTACAAGATTGCAGTCCTTCATTCCAGTAAGGATCTAACATCTGGCGACGAGGAAACATGCACGAGAGAGAAGGTAACCAGGGACTTCCCTCAGCACCGCTGCTGTCTCAGGTTCCTCTCAGCCATTTTCACACCGCCAGCACACTGAGCCTCTGACTCTCGGCACCTACGCCGAGCCTCGCAGAAATCGAGGGAAACCCCCGCCGAGCTTTTCCCCAACTGCTCAGGCCACCGGATTCCCCTCCACCGCCCACAGTGGGCACTTGTGCATGTGCAATAGCACCCACCCACAATCTTTTGGCACCTGAGGAAAAAAGGTTTGCCATCACTGGTCTAACTATGGCAAAACCTCATATGGAATTCAGAAGGTTATCCTCCCATAAGAGTTAATAATTCTTGTTGGCCAACAAATCTTTCTCCCAACCCTGTTGTTTTTAGACCCAATACCAGAAAGCTGACGGTAACAATGAAAAAGCACATCACTAAAGTCACTTATTTGTGACTTTAAGCTCTTTAGCTTTGTTTTCATCTCTTACAAAGGCTGTTCTATGAATGGTATTGGGAACAGTCTTAATATACCTAAATCCTTTGGTTCCATTAATATTTTTTTTTGATCCCTTCATCAAATTCAAGGCTATAACATGTTTGGGAGAACATGGGATAAAGTTATAACAACAAACATGTTTTTGAAAAGCTTTTCTACTTTATTAGAGGATGATTGTTTAAAAACCTGAATGAAACGGAGTTGGTTTTGAATGGAAAGAGAATCCCAGAATTAAAATAAACAAACCCAACTGAAAAGCATGGTGTAGTCTGTTATCTCAGCTTAAAGGAATCAAGCCATTATCAGTCACATTCCATCAGCAGGTATAATTTGACACAGCCCTGCAAGTTTAAGATTCCAGGCAACCATCTCATGTAAACTCAAGGGGGCTTTGGCAAGTGAATGTTAAAAAAAAATTATTTAATTTAGAAGGTCTCCTGACTGCAAATGCTTTCTCCAAGCAGTGAAAAATGGGCTTTGTAGAAGAAATACTGAATTTCTTCTTTTTTAGATGAGCAGTCTAAAAAAGAGTAAGAAGCAATCTAAATCATCCTGCCTCAGTGCTTACTTAGTTGATTATGATATGAAATTCCTATTTCAAAAGATATAATTTGCATTTATTTTCCTTCAGGCACCCACTGTACAAGTGGTGAAATCCAAATATTTTTACTACTGGTTCTGTGGATGTGGTGTGGTGGGTGTGATGTGGCTTAGTGAGCGTGGATTGGTGGGCATGGCAGGGGAATGGATATTGCAAAATCTCCCTTCCCTCTCCACTCCTGGGGGATGGATATTGCAAAATCTCCCTTCCCTCTCCACTCTGGGACCAGTTCTGTATTTCCCCCTGCACTCCAGCTGTTACACTATGCTTAGAACACTTCCAGTACTGTGAATAGTCAGACATAATGGCATTGAGAAGATCTGGATTGTGAGTGCAACTTCACTAAACTCTTTAATTGAGTTTAGGATGGAAAATGTATTCATAGGGTTTTTAATTAAATGTCTCTTTACTATACTTTCATGCATCCTTGAAGTTGATGTGGCATGTTTATTTGTACACAGATGCGTTTGAGGACAACATGGAAATAAGAAATCTGACCTATAGAAAATTAAGTACTCTGTCACATTAAATCAAACATTTTTCAAATAGAGGGATACAAAACATGCAGTTTATGGCACAGCCCTTCAGATTTCTACAGACAGAAATAGAATGCCCTCAATACACAGTATGTTTAGATAGGTAGGTAGGTAGGTAGGTAGGTAGGTAGGTAGGTAGGTAGATAGATAGATAGATAGATAGATAGATAGATAGGTAGGTAGGTAGGTAGGTAGGTAGGTAGGTAGGTAGGTAGGTTGGTGGGTGGGTGGGTGAGTGAGTGAGTGAGTGAGTGAGTGAGTGAGTGAGTGAGTGAGTGAGTGAATGAATGAATGAATGAATGAATGAATAAATAAATAAATAAATAAATAGCTGAGGTTAAACTAAATTTTATTTTAAGTTTTGACCTGGCTTTGCACATGTAACTAGATTAAACCAAATAGATATAGATTGGGCATCTCTTAAAACACAGAAGAAAACATCTCATTCAAAATTATGTTGCAGTGATCAGTTGCTTAGAGATGGAAAAGAGAAAGAGTTTAGGAAACTAAGACCAAAACGAAAAAGGTCTTGATGGCAATATATACCAGAGGAAAAATTAATGACTCATAAAATTGGTTTTCAAATACATAAGCACACCAATCATGGTAGAAACAAGAGGATGGAGAAATGGCTGAAGAGAAACTGAAACAAGTTATACATGTCCTACTCGTGAAATTAATTTAAATCCTAAAAGAAAAAAGGAAGCATGTAAATTGAAAAAAAAGTCTACTGGACTGTAAAATATCTTGCTTTTCATATATCTGTGTCTTTATTGTTCATTTTTATTTCTTTTCTTTTTTTCTATTTTATAGCTTGATGTTTTTTGTTCCATTGATTTGAAGGTGCATTGAAACACAGTAGATTCTATTTCGTAAGTAAACTAAATAAAGAGAAACATTCATGAGTAAATCTAGCACCTGTCCAATTGTCTCTCCTTATCTCATTTATCTTTTCTTCCTTTCAAATATGTTCACCTATACTTTTATATCATTTCTTCTATTCTTTTCTTTACTTATATTATTACATAACTTTCTCTTCAATGTGTATTATGTATTGGACAAAATAAATAAATAAATAAATAAATAAATAAATATTTTTTTAAATGCAAACATTTGCTCTATCAGATGGCTGTGAGTCTTCTCTCCCTTTATGTTCAATGGTGGTGGGGGGGAAACTCAGAAGGAGCTGGACGACTTCATAGCTTTTGCCGTCTTTAACTGCTATACATTCAGAAAAACAGTACATTTTAGGTGATACGTTCTCTGCAAGTCTAGAAGCACTAAACCAGATGAAAAAAATTAAAGACATTGAGAAGCAAAATTACTTCCGTCACAAAATCAGAGACTGTATTCTCTAACTTTTCAAGAAAAAAGAAATGCTGAGCTTTTTTGGAAGACAAATCCTATCCCACACACCAGCTTGTCAAATAGGAGCAAGATGTTCATTACACCAAAGTCTCTACATTAGCAAATGACAAGGACTCATATAAAGCATGAATCATAAGTGGTTTGGCAGATACTAAATGCTGAAGGGGCCATGCACACGGACACTCAAATTGTTTCAAGTTGTTTTAAGCTACGTTTCTGAGAATCAGTCATTGTTTACTTTAATTCTACCCTAAGATGCTCTTTGCACGTCGACTAAGCAATGTCGTTTGGCGGGATCCAGGAGAAGAGCCTTCTCTGTGGCAGCCCCGACCCTCTAGAACCAGCTCCCCCAGATATCAGAGTTGCCCCCACCCTCCTTGCCTTTCGCAAGCTCCTTAAAACCCACCTCTGTCATCAGGCATGGGCGAATTGAAATTTCCCTTCCCCCTAGACTTATAGAATTTATACATGGTATGCTTGTATGTATGAGTGGTTCTTTAAATTGGGGTTTTTTAGATTGTTTTAATATTAGATTTGTTTACATTGTCTTTTTATATTGTTGTTAGCTGCCCCGAGTCTTCAGAGAGGGGTGGCATACAAATTTAATAAATACAAATACAAATACAATAGCCAAGGTAATTCATAGTAATTAATTTATGTTATCTATAAGATGAATTATAACTAGATTTTCAATAATAATCTAACCAGAAATAATAGCCACTTTGAGGGAACGGTTTAGGGATACTTCTAGTAGAGTGAACCACTCAGAAAAGTTATCCAGTCACTTAATTTTTACATCAGTCCTAGTGAAAATGTCTCTTGTGTCTGTACATACCCAAGATGATACCAGAAAGATCTCAGAATGACTGAGCTAAACCTTTGTTGTTATTGCAGCACCTCAAGGCTTTGAGCAGTAAATGTAGAGCTTTATTTTAATGTCCCTCTAAATAATCCAATGATTGTATGGAAATCACAAACCAGTATGTGTGTGTGTGTTTATATGGAAATCATCGAAATATTCCATTTTAACAGACCTGTCGTCGCTTCACACAATTCTTATTTTTTCCTGTATTTTTTCCATCTTCAATTATCCTATCAACGTAACATGTCAAAATGGAAAGGAAAGACATTTCTGTAAGACATCTGTTATTACTTTGTGCTGGGAAATATCCATCCACAAAATAATTTTACCTTGTTGTGTAGCAACAAGAGCCAAGCTTCCAAGTCAGCTGAGATGCATCAGTGAAGGTATCCGTATTACTTTATTATATCAAGGGAGGAAGCAGATCTTTAACATGGAAATGCCTCCATTCGTAGAAGAGTCATGAAATTCCATCAATTTTCTATGAATGGGAGCATTTTCTATGTCTTTACTCAGTAAAGAAATTCAGATTATTCCTCATATGTGTCTATCCAACCTCTGCTTGAGCATATTTATTTATTTCCTGCACTTTTTTCCATTTAGATGAAACCTACTTACCTTCCCTATCAGTTTGGAAGCACTTGCTTTGCACATCTGTCCACCTCTGTGATGTTCTGTCGGGCTCTCTGGTAGAATCCTCCCAAAAATTCACAGGTACAAATTTCAGACATACACACGTTTGAAAATTCAAAACAATGTTCTTTATAATGAAAATTCACTTAAACCAAGCCCTCTTTTCGTATAGCAAAGAGCACTCGTCTCCAAACAAACTGGTAATTTGTACAAGTCCCTTATCAGTTCTGTGATACTTAGCTTGCAGCTGTGAGGCAATTCACAGTCCTTCTTCTTTCACAAAGTGAAACACACTTTGCCCTGGTTTAGTTTCAAAGTGGGGAAAATCAGCACACAAAAAGTCAAAGTCAGTAAAGCAGTCACGAAACACAACGATCAGATAATCCTCCACAATGGCCAAACCCACAGGCTGCTATTTATAGCAGCCTCACTAATTACCACAGCCCCACCCAACCACAGGTGGCCTCATTTTCTTTGATAATAATCTCTCAGTTGTTGTTGCCTATGCATCGCTCTCCGCATGCGTGGCTGTATCATTAACTCTTGTTCTGAATCCAAGGAGGAGCTAGATAATTGATCTCCTTCTGAGCTGTCTGCCCCACTCTCCTCCTCCCTGTCACTCATGTCTTCTTGGTCAGAGGAGCCTTCATCATCATATTCCACCGGGGGCAAAACAGGCCTGCAGCATGTGGATGTCTCCCCCACATCCATAGTCCTTGGGGCAGGAGCAGTGCCAGAGCTAACCACAACATGTGATGTGCACTTTTTCACCCCCTGAGCATGCAAAGAAGGCTTTGCGCATGCGCAGAGGGTTAAAACATGAAAATGACTGTGTCCGGGCAGATGGGCGGAGCCTCATGCTGTCACCACTACCGATTTTCCAAGCCATTGGCAGCCACTGCTACTGGGACGGACCAGGCCAAACTGGTAACATTTCACAGAGTCTTACTTTAAGATCATCAAGATTCATTATTCTGAAATACAGTTTACAACTCAAATTCTTCCTTCCACATGATGATTATGTCATAGGCCCAGGTCATGAACTCAGAGACTGTGATTTGCAAAACATGGTTTAACTTGACTGAGACTAGTCAACAAACTGTGATTGAGGAATAGAATAGAATAGAATTTTTTATTGCCCAAGTTGCTATTGTGAGCCACTCCGAGTCTTTGGAGACAGGCGGCATACAAATCTAATAAATGAAATGAAGTGTGATTGGACACGCAAGGAATTTGTAATTTTCTGTACTTATACTATTGTGTTTTCTTTTTTAAAAGTAGAAAATTAATAAAAATATTTTTTTTTAAAGAAAAGAAAAGAAAATATACATTTTCTCATGAATCATGAGGTACAATACTTAATTATTGTCATAGGGGTCAAATAAGCAATCAGGAAACAATATTAATAACAATCTTAAGGATACAAGCAACAGGTTACAGTCATACAGTCATAGGTGACAGGAGACAGGTGAATAGCATAGAATATAATTCTTTATTGGCAAAGTGTGATTGAACACACAAGGAATTTGTCTTTGATGCATATGCTCTCACTGTACATAAAAGAATTTAGCATTGGCTTCATGCGATACATGAAACAGGTCAGTGAGAGGAAAGAAAATTAGAGACATATCCAGTGAGTTTTATTACATCAGGGGAGGGAAAAACAGAACTATGGCATTACAAGCCTCTTCAACAAAACTACAGCATTACAAGCCTCTTAAGGATACAATTGTTACAAGCATGTCAATATTGCTCAACCAATAGTCAATGAACTGCAATCCATGCACTTACCATAGATTGTATTATCAACAGTCCTAGAAAGAAATCCAGCATGGATATTGCGAGCGTAGGGAATGATAAGAACTCTTCCCTTTCTATTCTGGACTTTTCCGTAATGAAAGCTTCCAGGCAAGCCAACTGCTGTCTGAAGACTCAAATATGTAGCGTGTCTCAAACAGAGACAAACTGTTCCAGAGGGGTAAGGAAGGGCTAAAGAACAGGCTGGCTTAATTGTTTGCAGGTATATGCTGGGATCAGAAGGGCATTCTTAGGAAATGAGGATGTTTATTTTAAGGATAACTGGATGTTCTGAAGAGGACTAGTGAAACCGTAGAATTATTATGCCTCACTTGTGAAGTCATAGTTTTATAATATTATATTAGAGCTAAATAACCCATGCCCCACTGGGTCAGGATTTCAGAGATATTTCCTCATTTGAACAGAAATAGACTGATTACGGGTGGACAAAAAAAGCAGTTAGAGCAGGAGTGACTTCTGACTTCCTGTCAACTTCCGCACTGAGTTTCCATCTGGGAAACTGTCATGGAGTATCCAAGATCTTCCTTCCTTCCTTCCTTCCTTCCTTCCTTCCTTCCTTCCTTCCTTCCTCCCTTCCTCCCTTCCTCCCTTCCTCCCTCCCTCCCTACTTCCTTCTTCCTTCCTTCCTTCCTCCTTCCTTCCTTCTTCCCTTCCTTCCTTCCTTCCTTCTTTCTTCCTTCCTTCTTCTTCCTTCCTTCTTCCTTCCTTCCTTCCTTCTTCTTCCTTCCTTCCTTCTTCTTCCTTCCTTCCTTTCTTCCTCCCTTCCTCTCCCACTCCCTCCCTCAAAATCTTGCTGCCTTCCCTATTTACTTTGCTTGTAGGAAGCTTGTAGAGGAAAGGTCAGATGGAAGTTACAAAAATAAGACAATCTGGAAGTCAAGTGGCTGCTTCCAGGTAAGGGAGGGAAGACAGAAGGAAAAGGGGGACATGATCAAAACATTTAAATATGTTAAAGGGTTAAATAGGGTTCAGGAGGGAAGTGTTTTTAACAGGAAAGTGAACACAAGAACAAGAGGACACAATCTGAAGTTAGTTGGGGGAAAGATCAAAGGCAACATGAGAAAGTATTATTTTACTGAAAGAGTAGTAGATCCTTGGAACAAACTTCCAGCAGACGTGGTTGGTAAATCCACAGTAACCGAATTTAAACATGCCTGGGATAAACATATATCCATTGTAAGATAAAATACAGGAAATAGTAAAAGGGCAGACTAGATGGACCATGGGGTCTTTTTCTGCCATCAGTCTTCTATGTTTCTATGTTTCTAACAAGAAGGCATGCAGAGATACAGGTCAGGAATGGTATGTAGGCAGGGGTGGGCAGCAGGAAGGATGGGGTGGAACACAGTTCCACCAGCGGAAATCACCTCGAGGCTTGACTACTGTAATGCTCTCTACATGGGGCTACCTTTGAAAAGTGTTCGGAAACTTCAGATCGTGCAGAATGCAGCTGCGAGAGCAATCATGGGCTTCCCGAGGTATGCCCATGTTACACCAACACTCCGCAGTCTGCATTGGTTGCCGATCAATTTCCGGTCACAATTCAAAGTGTTGGTTATGACCTATAAAGCCCTTCATGGCATCAGACCAAAATATCTCTGGGACCGCCTTCTGCCGCACGAATCCCAGCGACCGGTTAGGTCCCATAGAGTTAGCCTTCTCCGGGTCCCGTCGACTAAACAATGTCATTTGGCGGGACCCAGGAGAAGAGCCTTCTCTTTTTTCCCCTTCCCCCTAGGCTTATAGAATTTATACATGGTATGCTTGTATGTATGATTGGTTCTTTAAATAGGGTTTTTTAAGATTATTTTTAATATTAGATTTCTTCACATTGTCTTTTTTATTGTTGTTAGCCGCCCTGAGTCTTCGGAGAGGGGCGGTATATAAATCTAATAAATAGAAATACAAATAAATACAAATGAAGATGCATTCACAGCTCCAGATGATCAGCGGCTGTCACTTCCTGGGGCTCGGATCTCTTTTTTTCCCTTGATGCTACTGCGTCTGCGCCTGCACTCCTTGCTTTTTTCCTCTTTCCTCCTTCCTGGCCTCGGACGAGCTTCCCTCTCTCCTGCCCAGTCTCACACGGCCACCTCCCGCCCGAGGTGCAAGCAGAAGGTGTGGGTGGAAGTGGCACTGGCAGCATTTATGCTTCTGGCAGCACCTGTTCGCCTAGCTACCCAGCCTGAGGCAGGGGGGTGACCCAGGAAGGAAAGCGCGGGAAACACGAACCAAATTGTCACCCCAAAGAGCGACACTGATGAGGTTGTAAGTCAAGGACTTAACAGTTCACTTGAACGATGATGGTGTTCAATCCACTCCCAGCTGATCACATGGCCGGCAAGCCACTCCTACCCAGTCACATGACCATTAAGCCACACCCACAAAATAAGCCACACCCACAGTGTGGCAGTAAAAAGTTTGGCTGCCCATTACTGTATGTGGGGATGGTTCTAGGTGGGTTAAGAAGGGTGTGTGGACCACAGATACTGTGCCAGTTGGGGAGGGTACATGAATGGGTAGCATAGTTTGGGAAAGGTGCCTTGGGATGCACAGGCGGTGGGGTTGCGCAGATCAAGAAGGGTGCAGGAGGTTCACAGAGGTGTGTAAGAGGTACTACATGGGTTAAATGGCTGCATGGGTTAAGTAAGGTGGCAAAGTTAGGAAGAATCCATGGAGATTGCAGGGATGTATATATTTTAAAACATGCCTCATTAGGCATAAAAAAATCTTTCCAGGATTAAAAAAAAATGTCTAGATAGATTGAATTAATAAGTGTTTGGCATTGAGGGAAATTGCAATTCAAAACATTTGTTTCAGATGAATTCCAAGTAAGAGAAAGAAAGGCCTGTAATGATGAGAATATTCATATAAAATGCTCGTGGTCTTTTTTTCTCACTGTTGTACTGCCAATTACTTATTGGTATCCTTGTGACATCCTGTGGATATACATGAGTGGATTATTTACAAAAGCTAACAAGTGATTAATAAAGCCATCAGTGTTGAAAGCATGTTTTGTTATGCTACAAGGGCCTAAACTCTCTTTGTAATCAAACGTTGTGGTGGGAAAGACAGCAAATATCACAACATTGTATGACTCACATTCATGTCAGTGTCCTGACATAGTTCAGCTATAAGCAAAAAGAAGAAGATGAAATGTTTTGGGGCGGAAAACTTTCAAATGGGGTTAAGTTTGGGAATAGACATTCTAGGTCAAGACTGATGCTGAATTTAAAAGATTTTGAAAAGACATAAGTGCTAAAGGTTTTCCTTCCAGAAATAAACTTTATGAATGTGGATTTGAAAGTGGTCATAATTTAAGTAAGACACACAATATTGCTCTTCGTGGAATGCCTTCATTTATTTTTAAGAATGCATATACCCTCCGAATCTTCCACACTCCATTAAAAACTATCAGAGACTATTACAAACTCTCCTACAGATGGTATATGCCACCATCAAGGTTAGCAAAAATATATCCGACATTACAAGACACCTGTTGGAAATGTAAAAAACAAAAAGGTTCCTTTTTTCGTATGTGGTGGTCCTGCCCCAAAATTCTAAGAATATGGAAAACAATTCATAATTGGCTCACCGAAATTATAAAAGAGAAGATAGAATACACACCAGAAGGTTTACTCTTAGGAATTTGGAAAAGATCTTATACCAAACAAACGCTCTTCCTCATAAGACATATAAGCACTGCAGTCAGAATCTCATTGGCACAAACATGGAAAAATGAACAAACTCCATCAGAGAGCTTAATTATTGATAAAATATATAAATGTACTGTATTGAGATGGATGAAATGACAAATTCAATTAAGGGGATTGAAAGTAAAAAATCTAAACGAATTTGGGAAAAATGGCACGAATGGATTCGAAACAAAGGCTGAAAATGTAACAATACAAAGTATCAGTATACAAAAGAAAGATAATAATTACCTTAGGAAGTATGACTTTTATTACTCTTTTTCTTCTCAATGTATCTCTTTCTATATTAATTAGTAAAATTTACTTATGATAATTATATGTAAATATACAAAATATAAAGAAATGTATCAGAAAGGTAATAGAAATGGATTAAGATCTGTTAAACTAGAACAAAACATGTGAGAAATACTGCTTTTACTCCTTATTCTTTTTCTTTCTTTTTTTCTTTTTTCTTTTCTTCTTTTTTATTTCTGGAAAACAATAAAGATACTTTATTAAAAAAAAACTATCAGAGACTACAAGGACTTTATCACAAGTTAAAATAACAATGCCTACATTCTGGCCGCTATTCTTTTACTCTTTGCCTGTCTATATCCAGAAGGTGGGCTGTGAGCATAGTTCCCTCTTAGCTGAGCAGTGAGCAATCGCTCACTTAAAAATCATCATCAACTCAGAGTTTTTCAAACCTGCCCAGAAGCCAAGAGGGAAAGAGTGAGAGGGAAGGAAAGAGAGAGGAAGAGAGGAAGAGAGAGAAACAGATAGAAAAAAGAGAGGAAGGAAAAGAGAAAGAAAAAGAATGGGAGTAAGGAAGAGAGAAAGAAAATCAAAATCTAGTTTGAAACTAGCTCAACTATTTAAGTGGCATTTTGATATTGATAGAGTTGCCCTATTATGAGCTCACTGTTATAGACACACAGTACAGTATTTTATTTTGAAATTCTCTGAGGCAAAACAGGGTGGGTTTTTTATTTGTTTGTTTGTTTATTTATTTATTTATTTAATATTTCTGTGCTGCCCAGTCCCGAAGGGACTGCCGCTCAGACACTATACTTTTCCACCACCCCCCAAAAAAAAATTAGAGGGAACACTGGCTGTGAGGTTGGCAGAAAAGGCCAAAGGGTGACTTCAATTGTACTGTACAATTCGAAACATGCGAATTTTCCAAATATTTTAAAAATGCTGGAGACAACAGGAAAGTTAACAGAAACAACAGTGATGCATCTGTTAATTTGTGAAAGTGATATGACTGAATCAATATGATCTTTCCCACTAGGATGTTCTAAGAAACAAGCTTGGGCTCCTATAGTAGGATTTCTGGTCATGACCATAATTCATTCCATAACTTTGGTCACAAATCAATTTGGTCATGATTTTGGGAAATTTGGTGCATACAAAAAAAATTTGGTCACGGTCAGAAACTTTTGTGACTGTATTCTGATATCAGTTGAACATTATATTAATTTCCATTATATCCATTTAAAGTGAATTTTAACTATTTGCTTTGAATGTATCTAGCATGAGTAAGTCTGGATAGGCCTTTTTAAAATTGAAATCACACCTGGCATGCAAGCCCAAACTTCATTTTATTTGGACGAACACGCTGAAAGGTTTTTCAAATTTATTTGTATTATTTAGCAAAAATCCATGTGTACATTCCAATTACCATCCTATTTCTCTAATTAATATGGATATTAATATTCTTGGCCCACAGATTATAACTTCTGATAGTTATATTTGTAGTTCTGGCTCGATTTCTAGATAACCAGGTTCTGACAGTATATTCTTAACAGGTTATCTGGGGAATCCAGAGTAGGATACCATGGTCTTTCGAGACTGAAGGATGTCAAAGAATGCATGCAGTTATCTCAGTATAAATAGAATATAACAGACATTATTAAGTTAAATGCTGAGACATTTTTGTTATATTTTCCTGTAGATTTATGAAGAAAGTCTTGATCCACATCCACACATTTCAAAGTTTTATATTCTGGTGTAATCTATGATGTTTTATTTTATCCCTATATATAATGAAAATAAAAGAAACAATCATACAGTGTTCCCTCGATTTTCGCGGGTTCAAACTTCGCGAAAAGTCTATACCACGGTTTTTCAAAAATATTAATTAAAAAATACTTCACAGGTTTTTCCCCTATACCACGGTTTTTCCTGCCCGATGACGTCATGTGTCATTGTCAAACTTTCGTCTGCCTTTAATAAATATTTTTTTAATAAACTTTAATAAATAAACATGGTGAGTAATAATCTAAATGGTTTCTAAGGGAGTGGGAAATTGCAATTTAGGAGTTTAAAGTGTTAAGGGAAGGCTTGTGACACTGTTCATAGCCAAAAGTAGTATATTTACTTCCGCATCTCTACTTCGCGGAAATTCAACTTTCGCGGGCAGTCTCGGAACGCATCCCCATCGAAAATCGAGGGAACACTGTATATTAAAGCCAGATTACTTGCAGGACCGCCTTCTGCCATATGAATCTCAGTGACCAGTTAGGTACCACAGAGTTGGCCTTCTCCAGGGCCTATCAACCAGACAATGTCACTTGGCGGGACCAAGGGGAAGAGCTTTCTCTGTGGGGGGGGCAGCCCTCTGGAATAAGCTCTCCCCAGAGATTCGCACTGCCCTCACCTTTCTCGCCTTCTGTCAAGACTCATTTATGTCACCAAGCTTGGGGCAATTAGATCTCAGGTCCCCTCGCCGATGAATGATAAGTATGACTGAGGTCTGAATTTGTACAATTGATTTTTAAAATATTAGGGATTTCAATTTAGTTATTTATTTAGTTAATTAATTGGATTTGTCATTGTATTTTATTGTTTTTCTTATCATATGTGGTTAGCCGCCCCGAGTCTTTGGAAAGGGGTGGCATAGAAATCAAATAAATAAATAAATCTCTCCAAAGATTTGTACCACCTCTCCTTGCCTTCCGCAAGAGTCTAAAGACTCACTTATGCCTCAAGGCCTGGGGCTATTAACTGCTTGCCCCCTGGCTGATGAATGAAAGGGATGCTTGTTGTTTAAATAGGAGTGACTGTTTTTAAATATACTGGGGTTTTAGACTAGTTAGTTTTTAAATTTAATTGGATTTCAGAAGTTTTTTTACTGTCTTTATATTTTGTAAGCTGCCCCAAATTCTCAGAGAGAGGCAGTATATAAATCCATCCATAAATCGAATGAATGAATGAATAAATGAATAAATAAATAAATAAATAAATAAATAAATAAATAAATAAATAAATAAATAAATAAATAAATAAATAAATAAATAAATAAATAAATAAATAAATAAATAAATATGGCAAGGGTGCTTTCTCGGTTGTTCTCAATTTGATATGCAAACTTTTGCTTTTATTATTAATAATTCTGAAAATATTGCAGACAGGGAATTAGAATATTAGATAGTACTACAGTACTTGATATGTTGATACATTAACATCTATAAGTAGAACAGAAACTTCTTTTCCTGATATATTTGTTACTAGAAAGAGGGGTAGCACTTATATACCCCTTTGTAGTGCTTTACAATCCTCTCTAAGCAGTTTACAGTCAGCAAATTGCCCTCAGAAATCTGCTTCTTCATTTTACCCACCTTGGAAAGATGGAAGACTGAAATCAGCATTAAGCCAGTGAGGATCGAACTGCTGACAGTCAGCAGGATTACCCTGCAATACTGCAGCACTACCACAATTCTTCTAGCATATGGAAATGGTTACTTAATATATTGGAGTGAGTTAAAACACCACCACCCCTACATATATAGGAATTAGAGAGTTTCATCATCTAATTTAACAAGATCTAAAAAGATAATCTAAAATTCTTTTGAGAATTTGGAGTAAGTTAATTCCAGTTCTGATTCATATTTCAAGAACAATTTATTTTAGCATTCCTTCACATTCTTTGATGCAAATTTATATATTATTTAGTAACTTACCTTAGCAGGGGCATCTTTCAAGATTTTTACTGCACATAAATTACCATTAACTGCCTTATTAGAACAATGCATTAGATTACCATTGGGCATTTATATTAACTCTGAACACATGTTAGAACAAGGGTTTCAGCTCCTTTCTTGGTTTAACTTGAAACATGCTGTTTGATAAAACTAACATCCTGCTGTTGGAAATACTGTGATCAAAAGAACGTTTAATGGTGGTCAGACTGTTGTTCCAAGTTGGCCCCATAACCTCATGAGTCATGTATCCCAAAGTGACCCATCTAACTCTATTACAGATGAACAATTCAGCTAGGCCAATCAACAAATGTTTCCTGTACTTTTTTTCCCATTTAAATGAAACCTACTTACCTTCCCTATCGGTTTGGAAGTGCTTGCTTTGCACATATGTTCAGCCAAGAAATGCTCTGTCCTACACATTGGCAAAAAGAATCGGAACACCAATTACAAGCTGAATAGACAAGACCTTGCAGACAACCCTCACTCTGTTAAAGACCTTGGACTACTCATATCAAATGATCTAAGTGCCAAAGCCCACTGCAACAACATCGCCAAAAAGGTTTCAAGAGTTGTTAATTTAACCTTACGTAGCTTCTTCTCCGGTAATATCACACAACTAACCAGAGCATACAAAACTTTCACCAGACCAATCCTTGAATACAGCTCATCTTGTTTGGAACCCACACCGCATTTCAGACACAAATACATTAGAAAGTGTCCAGAGATACTTTATAAGAAGAGCCCTCCACTCCTCTACTCACAACAGAATATCTTATGCAACCAGACTTGAAATCCTAGGCTTAGAAAGCTTAAAACTACGTCGCCTTCGACACAACTTAAGCATAGCTCATAAAATCATCTGCTACAATGTCCTTCCTGTCAACAACTACTTTAGCTTCAACCACAACATTACACAAGCGCACAACATTTTTATTTATTTATTTATTTATTTATTACTTGGATTTGTATGCCGCACCTCTCCGAAGACTCGGGGAGACTATCCACGATTGACCTCTCCAGGTTCCTTTGAGGTCAGTAAGGGGCGTGCATAATTGCACCAGTGTGCCTTCCGTCCCCTGTCCAATTGTCTCTCCTTATCTCATTTATCTTTTCTTCCTTTCAAATTTGTTCACCTATACTTTTATATCATTGATTCATTTCTTTAGTTATATTACTACATATCTATTCTCTTCAATGTGTATTATGTATTGGACTAAATAAATAAATAAATAAATAATCAACAACGGATACAAACTCAAAGTAAACTGCTCCAAACTTGACTGTAGAAAATACAACTTCAGCAACCAAGTAGTTAATGCCTGAAACTCACTACCTGACTCTATAGTTTCGTCACCAAACCCCCAAAACTTCACCCTTAGATTATCCATTATTGACCTCACCCAATTCCTAAGAAGTCAGTAAGGGGTGTGCATAAGTGCACCAGCATGCTCACTGTCCCTGTCCTAATGTTTCCCTCTTATTAGTAACCATCTCATGTATATACAACTTTGTATATTTATATCTATGTATACTATGTAAAACAACTTTGTATCTTTATACCTATGTATACTACCAAAACGCACTACTAAATAAATAAATAAAAATAAGGGTTTTGTGTTGTTGTTTTTTAAAGGAACGCACAACTGAGAAGTACGTGCATCAGATACTTTAAAAGACTCTGAATATTTATTCTTTATAATTTTAAAAAGGAATTATTTCTGCTGATAGAAGCTCTTGGAGGCTCATAAAAGACAAAGAAATAAAGCTTGGGAGATTGGATTATTTCTCATTTTGAGCACATTAGTTTACTTAATTCAAAAGGTCTGGTTTGTATTAATATAGTTAAATGCAAAATGAGATTTTAGGTCACTGGTTGATAGTAATTCTATCAAAATAAACCTTTTTTTCATTTCTAAAAAAAAATCTAATTTACAATGTGAAAACAAATGTTTTGTGTAAATTTGTTATGTGTTATTGTTTTTCAGCTGGAAAATAATGCATTAGGTTTTAGGTAATCCGCTGCTGCTTATTCTCTGGGTTCCTATTACAGATGTCTGGTGTTTTTCATTACGTTTTTCTTTGTTTTGCTTTTTGTACTGATTCCAATTTCAAATTCCCCCTTATTTGTAAATTATAGGAATTGACTATTAGGCAAGAAGAAGAAGGGACCTGCAAGTAAAGTGAAGCCAAATTATGACTTTGCAATGTGCTTTGAAATTAAGTAGCTGTCTTCAATCCAGTGTCCCTAGATATAGTAGACCATTTCCCACAATTCCCCAACCAGACCGGAACTAGAAAGGAGAATTCATCAATAAAAACTAGGCCTTCTGAGGTTTCCATTGAGAAAGAATGAATAAAAAGGCCTGTGTTGAATCAAATCATGCCACATAGTACAACAGTCCTTAGCAAATGGCTCTGAGAACCTGTCCCCTTAAAGTAGGAGAAAATCTGCTGCCCTTCTTATAAAGAACCAAATAACAACATTTTGTGTTTTCCATTTAATTTTCTTGCAACCCATTTCTAACGTGGATTTGTGGGTCCCTGATGCTCTCTGAGCTTAGCTGTTTTCTTGCAGACGTTTCATTACCAAACTATATAATGTTATCAGTGCTAAAAGGGAGTGGAGTTTGCTCTCCTTTTATATACTAGTGGCATGCCCTGTCACACTGTTTGGTAGTGAAGAAACTGAAGACAAATCAAGAGAAATATTTCTTCACCCAGAGGGTCGTTGGTTTATGGAATTCACTTCCAGAAGAGGTCGTGACAGCTTTCAGCCTTGATAGCTTCAAGGCAGGATTAGACAGATTCATGGATGCCAAGTGTATTGGTGGTTGTTGAAACGGATGTCCATGTGCTGCCTCTATGTTGGTTGAGTCAGGCAGGATTCCCTTGAGTACCATTTGTTGGGGATCAGGAGAAAGGGAGGGTCTTGCCTTCTCTTTCTGCTCAAGATCCCCATGTACAATTGGTGTGACACAGAATGCTAGACTCGATGGGCTTTGGCCTGATTCAGCATCGCTCTTCTTATGTTCTTACGTTCTAGTGAAATGTCTATAAGAAACTAACCAACTCAGAGGGTATCAAGGACCTGACAGTTCAACTCTGAGTTACAAATATTCTCTTCCTTTATGTTTTTTTTAATGCATATTATTTCGAACATAGTGAAGAAGTTACAGGACCTAGAATGCTTATATATATATACTGATATACATAGCAAACGGGAACAATCCAGTTTGACAACACAGACAAAATGGAAGTTGGGAAGCTGCCATAATGGGTTTTATTTTTATTTATTTATTTATTCATTTGTCCAATATACAAATACATAGGAAGAAAAATAGACATGTGATAATATAAAAGAGGGTGAAAGTGAACTTAGAGGAGAGGATATATGAAAGGAAGAGAATATATAAGATAGGTGAAGGAAAGGAAAGATAATTGGACAGGGGACGAAAGGCACACCAGTGCACTTATTTACGCCCCTTACTGGCCTCTTAGGAACCTGGAGAGGTCAATCGTGGAGAGTCTAAGGGAGAAGTGTTGGGGGTTAGGGGTTGACACAATTGAGTCCGGTAATGAGTTCCACGCTTCGATAACTCGATTGTTGAAATCATATTTTGATGAAAGTTAAGATATGGCATTTGAATGGTGATGTTATCACTCATATGTCATCATTTGCACACTCTCCGCCCATCTCTCCGGATGGTTCTTTATACATACTACAGGCTGGTTTACATATGGGTTTAAGCCAGTGTTTCCCAACCTTGGCAACTTGAAGATGTTTGGACTTCAACTCCCAAAATTCCCCAGCCAGGGTCACCAAGCTTGGGGCAATTAGTTGAAGTCCAAATATTTTCAAGTTGCCAAGGTTGGGAAACACTGGTCTAAGCTACCCTAGTTTATTATCGGACTTAGATAATTTGCAAATCATGTTAATTAAGAATTACTCAGTAAATTCTGGGTAAAAAAAAATGACGGCTGAGCACAGCTGTAAGTCCAGCTAATAAAATGCAGCTTTTCACTCCAAATATATTCTGTCTGATGTTAGACAACAGCTCCTCCTGAGCGGCCCACTTTGACATCTTTGCATTTCTTTGTTTCTTCCCTTCACATCCAGACTCTTTTCTTAGCCTGTCAGTTCTGTCTAGATAACAACATTCCTAAAAATATGCCCTTTCCACTCACCCTTGTCTGCCACTCTCATCAGCAAGAACTGTCACCTCTGATTGTCTTCTTTAGGCTTTTTGAGTTTATACTAAAAAGACACATAGTGTTTTGCTTTGACTACAGCCTTAGAACCATTTACAAATCCCATATTCTTTTTTCTCGTCTCCATATAAAGCATCCAATCAGTAAAGGTTAGCCTATATACTACTTGGCATGGCTTCTTCTCAATTTTTTTCCCATGATTGAAGTTTTGTTTTCAATTTTGTATCTAAATCTTCTTTCTTTGATATGTGTAAGAGTTTTCCTAACCCTGGTGTCCTCCAGGCATGATGTAATTTGGTGATGTAAGGAGCAGTAGACAGAGGATGGTTGATGTCATTTATTTATTTATTTATTTATTACTTAGATTTGTATGCCGCCCCTCTCTGAAGACTCGGGGCGGCTCACAACATGTAGAAACAAATCATAAGTAAACAGACAAATTTAAAAATATTTAAATATTTTAAAAAACCCATATGCTAACAGACGCACACACAGACATACCATGCATAAATTAAACATGCCCAGGGGGAGATGTTTCAGTTCCCCCATGCCTGACGGCAAAGGTGGGTTTTAAGGAGTTTACGGAAGGCAGGAAGAGTAGGGGCAGTCCTAATCTCCGGGGGGAGTTGGTTCCAGAGGGCCGGTGCCGCCACAGAGAAGGCTCTTCCCCTGGGGCCCGCCAACCGACATTGTTTAGTTGACGGGACCCGGAGAAGGCCCACTCTGTGGGACCTAATCGGTCGCTGGGATTCGTGCGGCAGGAGGCGGTCTCGGAGATATTCTGGTCCAATGCCATGAAGGGCTTTAAAGGTCATAACCAACACTTTGAATTGTGACCGGAAACTGATGGGCAGCCAATGCAGACTGCGGAGTGATGATGAAACATGGGCATACCTAGGTAAGCCCATGACTGCTCATATTCATCCTTTCTTTCAGCATGACCATCCTCATTTGAAGAATGTATTTGCAAGTCAAGAGAAGAATAAATAGTTTATCTATGAGTGTTATCATTTACTGTCTGCTCTGTTCGTTTGCATCTATATATCTTGGCATAATTCACTTCAGCGCATACTTCAGAATTCAGGTAAACCGTAATAGGTTTGAATGCTCTTCTCTGTCAAAAATGCTTGTAGAAAATAAGCATATTATTGAAAAGGCACTAATTTATGTGGAAGAACATTTTGAGATCAAGATATTCAGATTTTCCTTTGAATTATAGTATGAAACAAACTTAGACAAATATTATGCTTTTTAATAGTCCATTAATAGATATTATATATAAGGATTCATCATAATTTTACCTTGTTATTATTTTCTTTACCTGTATTTCATATTTCTAAATATATTTCATATTATGAACTTGCATCATACTTCCTGTTAGGACATAAAATGGTTTGTTTGATTTTGTTTTACTGTATTATATAAAAGCAAACAATTTTGGTTTAACTACATGACAAAATTATCCTTGCTTTAACCCTTTAGGTTTAGTATCAGTTGCATAATAATTTCTGTCCAGAGTCAAGTCACATACAGTCTTACATTTGAAGTTTCCGAACACTCTTCAAAGGTAGCCCCATAAATAACTATGTAATTTTAATTTAATTGGATTAATTTTATTGTCATTTACTGTTTTATATGTTGTAAGCTGCCCCGAGTCTTTAGAGAGGGGCCGCATAGAAATCCAATAAATAAATAAATAAATCAGTGTTCCTACCTAAGAGCAGAACAAATTATTATTATTATTATTTATTAGATTTGTATGCCGCCCCTCTCCGAAGACTCGGGGCAGCTCACAACAGCATATAAAAAACAGTATAACAGTGGGACAAATCTAATAATAAAATATATAAAACCCCCAACAATTAAAAACCATACAGCACATACACACCAAACGTGAAATATAATAAGCCTGGGGGAGATGTCTTAGTTCTGGCTATGCCTGGCGATATAGGTGGGTCTTGAGTAACTTGCAATAGACAAGGAGGGTGCGGGCCCTTCTAATCTCTGGGGGGAGTTGATTCCAGAGGGCCGGGGCCGCCACAGAGAAGGCTCTTCCCCTGGGGCCCACCAAATGACATTGTTTGGTCGACGGGACCCAGAGAAGGCCAACTCTGTGGAACCTTATCGGCCGCTGGGATTCGTGCGGTAGAAGGCGGTTGAGTTCAGATACTGAAGAGGCAGGAGACTGGCAGTGAGACTTCAGCTCTTTATTGGTTATAGTGAGCAAACATCAGCCCCTGCCTGCTTTTGGCAAGGGTTTAAAGAGCCCTTTTGGGAAGGAGCCAATCAGAATTTCCCTGCTCCACTTCCTAGTCGGACTGGAGTGAAAACTTCCCCAGCTTCTCAGCACATAACAGCACTGGTTATATTTTTAAGATTGATAATGTTTTCAACATTGTTTTTAATAGTTTCAGTTATGCGTGTTAACTCTCCTGACTCAAGTATAATCTTTGTCTTGGTAGTATCTGAGGCTTGACTCCTACAATGTGGTTTATTTGAGTAGTCCTTTTAAATCTCCTTTTGATCCAGGTATACCAACTCTGGAGTCCAACACTGATTCAGTGCAACGTCACACAACTAATCCAGCTCCATTTTATGTAATCCCAATTACGTTTTATTAAGCAAATCATAAAAGGAAGTACAATTGAACGTGACATTTGAACGCTGTCATAAACATATATTTAACTTTAGCTTCAGTATTTTGAATAAATTGCATAGCTCAATTCTCACACAACATATACAATTGAAGCAAACAAGCCATAACATGACTTAGTATAATTAGGGAATCCATTCAGGATCTCATTAGAAGTCTTCTATATCTTCCTGACTAACCTCATCATCTTGCGGCTCGATTACTGCAATGCTCTCTACAGGGGGCTACCTTTAAAGGATGTTCGGAGATTGCAGCTCGTCCAAAAGGCAGCCGCATGAGCAGTCATGGGCCTACCGAGGTAAACCCATGTATCACAATCACTCCGTGAGCTGCATTGGCTACCAATTGGTCTCCAGATGCAATTTAAAGTGTTAGTTATTACCTATAAAGCCCTAGATGGCTTAATACCAGAATACTTACGGCACCGTCTCCTGCCTCATGTATCCTAGCCTCATGTATCCACAGTCAGATCCCACAGCAATGTCGCCTGGCGGAGCCTAGGGGAAGGGCCTTCTCTGTGGCAGCTCCATTCCTTTGGAACTAATTTCCCCAAGAGATTTGCATCAAGAACTCAGTGTTTATATTCATTACTTTTAATTTTTTTACTTTTATTTATTTTATTATTGTTATTTGTTTAACTGAAGGTTACAGACCTACATAAGGTCTTCTGAGTCACAAATATTAATGAAACAAGAAATCATTGCACATATTGCAATGATTATATCCTAGAGTTGGAATAGCCAATCGATTCCCCAAAGTATGCAGAAATCTGAATAAAAGTATCCCCATATATTGCTATTTTGCTTCTTTTTAAACATAGTCGATGAATGCATCTTTTTCTTTTGGTTATGACATTTATTTTAATATAAAATCAGTCTTCCTATAGCTTAAATCTACTACTCCGTGTTCTCTGTTCTGGAATGATTCTTACCGAATTATTCAGAAATTCCCCAAGAATTACAGGGACCTTGAAAATCTACACTTCTTTTTATACCATATGCTTTGTTCCAATACAGATATTACTGGATACAGATTTTGAACTTTCTTCCCCTTATCCTATCACTGTTATGATTACTGTAACTGGAAGTTACATTCATCATAACATACATGAATTGTTATTTCCAGTTTTAGTTTGTAAAATATATGCCAGGACCTTTAAAATTTATAGGAATCAATTGCTTTAAATGCCCTTATTAGCAGTAGGTTTCAATATCCTGAAAAAATAGAGATGTCCATAAAAGCAATTTTACACATTTTTAATGACACAACCTCTTTTCCAGTTACAGTGCATATGGTTGGCATTACAGTCATTTCCTAAGCTTGTATTTTCATGTGTTGTCTGCATAAGCTGGCACATGGTTTTCTGTAAAAATAATGAAAATACATTGTAAATGCATGTTGGCATTGCTTACCTCCCAGCTACTGAAACAGCTGACAAGAAGCTGCTTTTATGAGTCAATTGGGTGTTTTTTTTAAAGAATAGTTTTAACCCATAGTTAGGAAAACAAAAACAGAACAGGGATGTGAATTCCTGCAACACCATGGGTTTGTAAAAAGATTAGAAGCCTATAGCAGATTGAAAAGAATCCCAAATTCTGTTTTGAAACAGACCAATTTGGCAAGAGGGATAGATGTGTGGTGTGGTGGGATGCTTTATTGCTTTAGGGCTAGGCTAAGAAAGACTCGAGCATGCAGAGATACTATAAATATGACTAACAAAGCAAGTTTCTAATCACAATGAATGATTTTATTAGGGGCTTCCAAGCAATGTTGTACCTGGAGTACTGTGTTCAGTTCTGTATTCAGTTCTGGTCACCACACTTCAGAAAAGACATTGAAACTCTGGAGAAGGTGCAGAAAAGAGCAACCAAAATGATCAGGGGTCTAGAACCCAAGACTTACGAAGAGAGACTTCGGGAACTGGGCATGGATAGCCTAGAGAAAAGGAGGGCCAGAGCAGACATGATAGCAGTCTACAGGTATACGAGGGGTTGCCACAGAGAGGAGGGGATCACTTTATTCTCCAGGGCACCGAAGGGCCAGACGAGGAATAATGGCTGGAAGCTGACCAAGCAGAGATTCAACCTGGAAATAAGGAAGAACATCCTAACTGTCAGAACGATCAAGCAGTGGAACAACCTACCAGCGGACATTGTGAACTCCAATACTCTGGACATTTTTAAGAGGAAATTGGACTGCCCTTTGGCTAGGATGCTATAGGATTCCTGCTTAGGCAGGAGGTTGGAATTGATGACCCGCATGGTCCCTTCCAACTCTAACAATAAATAAATAAATGAGTGAGTGAGTGAGTGAGTGAGTGAGTGAGTGAGTGAGTGAGTGAATGAATGAATGAATGAATGAATGAATAAATAAATAAACAAACCAACAAACCAACAAATAAATATATTGAAATAACACATTGCAGGAATGTCCAATACCTGTTGCTTTTTTACCAACAGTCAGGAATGTCTAAATGTCTTTGATGAAATCAGTGAGAAAAAAGGAGGATGTAATTTTGGGTGTTTATTTGAGGTCCTCCTAAATTCTGCCAGTAGATCACATCAGAACCATTGCTCACAGCTATCCTATGGCATGTTCAATAAACTGGGGTTGAAATGAGTAAAAAATAAACCTCCAAAAGTCTGACAGTCCTTTAAAAAGTGAACAATGCTTTCAGATATTATCCAGTAGAAGAAAATATTATAGTAGTTTGTCAGCCAATGGGAGGCAAAATAAATTCCAAACAAGATAAAAAATCTGATCTCCAGCTTCATTTAAAATGAATTATTTTTTTCTGGACCCTGAATTATGAACCAAAGCAAATTTAGCATGAAATATTAATAGAAAACAATTATAAAGTGTGTATTTCATTTTTTTTAAGCTTTATTTATTCATTTTTTCTTTTTTAAAAAAAATAATTACAATTATTTTACACAGGTCAATACCGATCTCTTCTATTATATCCATTCTATAATCTACAATTGTTATTTATATTTACAGTATATTTACATATATTATTCATATTTACATAGTTCTAATTTTTCTGTATGTTCTTTCCCATTATATCACATAGTTTTAAATTTGTTTTCCATTCAATTATACCATCTATTCCAAATACCATAATATTCTGAGTTATTTAATTCTTTGATCTCCATCGTCAGTCTATCCATTTCCCCACATCTATATATTTTATCTATGACTGTGTTTTGTGGTGGTACTATATTGTTTTTCCAAAACTGGGCATAACAGATCCGAGCTGCAGTTTTTATATGGATTATTAAATATTGAGTTCTTTTATTATATTGGCTCTTACTCATTCCTAATAAAACCTGTTCTGGTGTAAACTCCAGTTCCATTTCTGTTCCTAAATAATAGGACATAAAGTGTGTATTTTAATGATCCAGCTAGATCTGGATGTATTTGAACTTGAAATAGTCCAACCAGGGATTGGACCTGAATCTTTTACATGCAAAGCATGCACTGACTTAAATGAAATATAGAATTTTCCAAACAAAGGTATTGCACGTGAAAAGGGTACAAAAGAACACAGTCTAGACAGATGTGGCTTATCACCATCTTTCTATGCAAAACTTAACACATTCTGGTTTTATCAAGTGGCCAAGAGACCAAAGTCTTCAGTGAAGACTTACTCAGTGAAGACTTACTAGTCTGTGTGTTGCTCTGACCCAGCTCCTGCCCCAAGGAGGTGGATGTGTGGGAAACATCCACATGCTGCAGGCCTGTTTTGCTCCCGATGGAATCTGCCGACGAAGCCTCCTCTGACCAAGGAAGCATGAGTGACAGGGAAGATTGGAGTTTGGCAGACAGCCCAGGAGGAGATCAATCATCTGCATCATCCTTGGATTCTGAACAAGAATTAATGACACATCCACGCATGCGTAGAGTGATGCATAAGAGACAACAACTGAAGGATTATTACAAGAGAAAATGAGGCCACCTGTGTTTGGGTGGGGCTCCAGTAATTAGGGCTGCTGCTATAAATAGCAGCGTGTGGGTTTGGCCATTGTGAAAGAGTATCTGATCGCAGTTCTTCAGGAACCGTGTGTTGCTGTTTTCTGGACTTTGTTTGTTGATTTTTCACGCCTTTGAAACCAAAGCAGAGCAACGTGTGTGTGTGTGTCTCACTTCGTTGGAAGAAGAAGGGGTGTGACTACCCAGTTGTTTTGGGACGAGTGCTCTTTGCAATACAAAAAGAGTGCTTAGTTTATTTTGAATTTTGTGATAAAGAACATTGTTTTGAATTTTCAAATGTGTGTGTTTCTGAAATTTGTACCCTTGAATTTTCGGGAGGCTCCTACCAGAGAGCCCGGCAGAACACTGTGAAGGGTGCTTCTACTTCATTGCAAGTGACCATTTCCAGATCCTTACATCAGCCTCACACAAAAAAATTGATGGTTTTTTTGCACTTTTAACTAGTTACCATGGAACACACTTATTTAGGAATTGGGGGGAGACATTCCTCTAGTAGTATCACACATTCCCCTTATTCCAATGCATTTTCTTTTGTAAATTTCTGTAAAGAAAGATCAGTAACCTAAAGAGAAATTCAGTAGTCATACCCTATGATAGTGTGATGGCACGAATAATAGTCTTGCACTGATCGTTTGATATACAGTGGTACCTCTACTTACGAACTTAATTTGTTCCATGACCAGGTTCTTAAGCAGAAAAGTTTGCAAGAAGAAGCAATTTTTCTCATAGAAATCAATGTAAAAGCAAATAATGCATGCGATTGGGGAAACCACAGGGAGGGTGGAGGCCCTGTTTCCTCCCAGGAGATTCCTAGAGAGGCCCCATGGCGGCTTCTCCCCACCTTTTCCGGCCCTGTTTTCATCCCAGGAGATTTCTGGACAGGCTCCATGGAGGCTTCTCCCTGCCTTTTTTGGTTACAGTTTCAGAGGCTCATATTTGTAAGTGGAAAATAGTTCTTGAGAAGAGGCAAAAAAATCTTGAACACCCCGTTCTTATCTAGAAAAGTTCGCAAGTAGAGGCATTCTTAGGTAGAGGTACCACTGAAATACATATATGAAGTGGTTTTGTTATTTTTACTGTTCTACAGAATCATCAGGTTGGAAGGAACTGTTTGCTTGATTAAGTATTCAAATATAAGATCAATCATTTCTTTAAAAATAAAGCATTGTACCTAAGAAACATGCAGTAGATTTTCCTAAAGGAAAGCCTCCTGGTCCTCGTGCACACTGGATGAGAAATAGCTGGATTGACTGGATTTGGGGCTGAAGTCACTTTATTTATTTATTTATTTATTACTTAGATTTGTATGCCGCCCCTCTCCGAAGACTCGGGGCAGCTCACAACACGTGGAAACAAATCATAAATAATCTGACAATTTAAAAAATTTAAAGATTTAAGAAAGACCCCATATACTAACAGACATACACACAAGCATACCATATATAAATTAAACATGCCCAGGGGGAGATGTTTCAGTTCCCCCATGCCTGACGGCAAAGGTGGGTTTTAAGGAGTTTACGGAAGGCAGGAAGAGTAGGGGCAGTTCTAATCTCCGGGGGGAGTTGGTTCCAGAGGGCCGGTGCCGCCACAGAGAAGGCTCTTCCCCTGGGGCCCGCCAACCAACATTGTTTCGTTGACGGGGCCCGGAGAAGACCCACTCTGTGGGACCTAATCGGTCGCTGGGATTCGTGCGGCAGGAGGCGGTCTCGGAGATATTCTGGTCCAATGCCATGAAGGGCTTTAAAGGTCATAACCAACACTTTGAATTGTGACCGGAAACTGATCGGCAGCCAATGCAGACTGCGGAGTGATGTTGAAACATGGGCATACCTAGGTAAGCCCATGACTGCTCTCGCAGCTGCATTCTGCACGATCTGAAGTTTCCGAACACTTTTCAGAGGTAGCCCCATGTAGAGAGCATTACAGTAGTCGAACCTCGAGGTGATGAGGGCATGAGTGACTGTGAGCAATGAGTCCCGGTCCAGATAGGGCCGCAACTGGTGCACCAGGCGAACCTGGGCAAACGCCCCCCTCGCCACAGCTGAGAGATGGTTTTCTAATGTGAGCTGTGGATCGAGGAGGACGCCCAAGTTGCGGACCGTCTCTGAGGGGGTCAGTAATTCCCCCCCCAGGGGGATGGACGGACAGATGGGATTGTCCTTGGGAGGCAGAACCCACAGCCACTCCGTCTTATCCGGGTTGAGTTTGAGTCTGTTGACACCCATCCAGGCCCCAACAGCCTCCAGGCACCGGCACATCACTTCCACCGCTTCGTTGACTGGGCATGGGGTGGAGATGTAAAGCTGGGTATCATCGGCATATTGATGATACCTCACCCCATGTCCTTGGATGATCTCACCCACTTTGTGACTTATATACACTTGCCAGTTGTACAGTAGTTTGTAAAACAGCTTTGCAAGAGAAATTGAAGGAAATTCTGCCTACACAGAAAAGCTGTCAATCTTACCAACAAGAACCCTGCATTTATCTCAGCAAAACTCTTGCCTACTATTCTTTGACTGTGAAAACTCCTATATATGTGACATGCCAGGGCTGGATACAAACCTTTATTGCCTACTAGGATGAAGTCATTTTAAAAAGGTTGATAATCATCTGTTAGTTAGATGGTACAGTCCTTCTTATACCTAACGTACCATATTTTTAGAGTACAAGACACACCTTAGTTTTGGGGGAGGAAAATAGGAAAAAGAAACTGCTTACCAGATATTCATCTGTCTAGCATCCTTAGTCTGGTCAGCTTCAGCACATTATTGTATCCCCTGGTTAGGGCTTTTAAAAAAACCTTATTTGGAAAGAGTAACAATGAAAGAGCTTGCAAGCCAGTAAGAACTGGGAACATTGTTAGCATCTGTTTAGGGCTGGAAAGAAACATTTGGAGCAAGTTAGAGCAATGAAAAAACCCCTGCAAAATCTTAGGGCTTGGAAAACATTCTTCGCATTGAGTAACAGTGAAAGAACCTGAAAGGTAAGAGCGTTAGCATCTAGTCAGGGCTGGGGGGGGGGAAGCTTCAAAAAAAGCTACATTCAGAGTATAAGTCGCACCTGAATTTTCAGCTTCTTTTAGGGAGGAAAAGGGTGCATCTTATACTCCGAAAAATATGGTAGGTTAATTCTGGTACTTCCTCTCCTTTCCCAGGATTTCAGATCCTTGTCTTATGCTTTGTAAATATATGACCTTTCTATATGTTCTGCCCACGTGTTTCAACCGCCCGTAATTACAGGGTAATTAGTCCAGGAAGACACACACCACACAATAAAAGGAAAACCCAAAAGTTTTTATAAACAGAAAAACAGAAGCAGCTCCCTTTTTAAATGTCAAAGGGATTTTCTGGTACACACAAGGCACAGGTTAAATGCAATCCAATTGCTCACCCAATAACTGGGAAATTGAGTCCAATTCTAAAGTCCAGAGAGTCCACACACAATCTTGAACAGCACAAAAACCACGATCTTGACGAAACAATGAATCAGATAAACTGCCATGAGGCTAAAACACCAAGCTGCACTTTTATCTGTAGCACTAATTACAGCAGCCCCACCCAACCACAGGTGGCCTCATTTTCTCTTGTAATAATCCTTCAGTTGTTGTCTCCTATGCATGACTTTATGCATGTGTGGATGTGTCATTAAATCTTGTTCGGAATCCAGGGATGATACAGATGATTGATCTCCTCCTGGGCTGTCTGCCAAACTCCCCTCTTCCCTGTCACTCACGCTTCCTTGGTCAGAGGAGGCTTCGTCGGCAGATTCCATCGGAAGCAAAACAGGCCTTTGGCAAGTGGATGTTTCCCCCACATCCACCTGCACATTCCTTGGGGCAGGAGCTGGGCCAGAGCTAACCACAACATCTATATATGCAGTGACAAAAGAAACAAAAACATGTTTTTTAGATATTTATATATTGGGTAACTCATTTTTTCCCCTCCTTCCATCTCTCTCTGTCTCTCTCTGTCTCTCTCTGTCTCTCTCTGTCTCTCATTTCTCTCTGTTTCTGTCTCTGTCTCTCTCTCTCTCTCTCTCTCTCTCCATCTATCTATAATGTAAAGTATATCAGACATATATATCTAAAGTGTACCTTTCCTCAATTGCATAATGTAGTTTATTTAGTATATTTTTCAGGATTACCATTAAGTAGGCAGGCTAGCAAAGAAATCTATAATGTTCCCAGTGTATCTATATACTACTAAAACGTGCTGTGTTTGTCTGTTTGTCGTCTGTTTGTACCCCCAACCATCCATCCTGCTGTGAGTGCAATTGGTTAGTTAACCTGAAACAACTTTGTCAAGATATCTAAAATCTGCTAACTTAAAAAATGCATTAAAAACCCGGACCTGCTTCTCCTGTGGAATTAAAATTTCCACGATACAAAGATCATTTTATTCAGATCATTTTATGTATGGGTATGCAGATTTGCAGCATCCCCATAATCGCATGATTATGATTTCAAATTTTCCCTGCCAGCTTGCTACAAGCACAGTCAACTGGAAAGCCATCAGTGAATGAGAAGCCACTCTCTCTCCTTGCTTTTTTGCCCATCCTGTTTATCCATTTAGGTAAACTAATTTGTTGAATTTATTGTTGAAATTCATTGAATTTATTGCTGAAATTCATTGAATTTATTGTTCAAATTCATTGAATTTATTGTTCAAATTCATTGAATTTATTGTTCAAATTCATTGAATTTATTGTTCAAATTCATTGAATTTATTGTTCAAATTCTTTTCCATTGCAATCATTTTTATATTTATTGTTGAAATTTATTGCATTTATTGCTGAAATTTATTGAATTTATTGCTGAAATTCATTGAATTTATTGCTGAAATTCATTGAATTTATTGCTGAAATTCATTGAATTTATTGCTGAAATTCATTGGATTTATTGCTGAAATTCATTGGATTTATTGCTGAAATTCATTGGATTTATTGCTGAAATTCATTGAATTTATTGCTGAAATTCATTGGATTTATTGCTGAAATTCATTGGATTTATTGCTGAAATTCATTGGATTTATTGCTGAAATTCATTGGATTTATTGCTGAAATTCATTGGATTTATTGTTGAAATTCTTTTCCATTGAAATTATTTTTATATTTATTGCTGAAATTCATTGCATTTATTGCTGAAATTCATTGCATTTATTGCTGAAATTCATTGAATTTATTGCTGAAATTCATTGAATTTATTGTTGAAATTCATCGAATGTATTGTTAAAATTCATTTCCATTGCAATTATTTTTATATTTATGATATAATCTTCTTAGATGATCGTGGGACTGTCCAGTGTTGTGATTTTAAAAAATGATCAACTTAAAATGTAATATACATTCTGGTCAGTGGTAAAATCCAATTTTTTTTAGTATCAGTTCTGTGGGCATGGCTTGGTGGGCGTAATGTGGCTTGGTAGGCATGGCAAAATTTCCATTTCCACCATAGTCCAGGGGGAGGATACTACAACATCTCCATTCCCACCCCACTCTGGGACCAGCCAGAGGTAGTATTTGTGGGTTCTCCGAACTACTCAATCAATCAATATCAACTTTATTTGATTAGTCAATCGACCATATCAAAGCGAGGAAAAGGACCACATCGGTCGTCATAAAACTGTGACTGGTTAAAATACAATCAAATTGGCTAAAATAGAGGGAATTTTAATAAATAATAAGTTAAAATGCAGTATAATATGCTAAAATTGAGTAGTAAAACATGAGAATATAACTCGTGCAAAAGTTCTGCTACCAGTTCTCCAGAATCTGTCAAAACCTGCTGGATTTCACCCCTGATTCTGCTCTCATCAAAGGGCACTACCTTTCTCTCAAAAGATGATCTAACAGATCACAGAGTTGTCCACTCAACGTTGAATCCCATATTTCTTCTACTTTGATGAGCTGAAGATAGCATCCAGTTCTTCTCACCATCAGGCTCAATATGAGCTCACCAACCATATCGTGAACGTAAACCAGACTGAGAAACCATTACTTGCCCCAAGTACTGGACTGAGCTTTGTGACTGACTCGGAATTTAGAACTTAATTCCCTTTGTTTTATTCCAACAGCTGGACAGTGTTCCCTCGATTTTCGCAGGGGATGCGTTCCGAGACCGCCCGCGAAAGTTGAATTTCCACGAAGTAGAGATGCGGAAGTAAATACACTATTTTTGGCTATGAACAGTATCACAAGCCATCCCTTAACACTTTAAACCCCTAAATTGCAATTTCCCATTCCCTTAGCAACCAATTAGATTATTACTTACCATGTTTCTTTATTAAAGTTTATTAAAAAAAATATTTATTAAAGGTGGATGAAAGTTTGGTGATGATATATGACATCATCATGTAGGAAAAACCATGGTATAGGGGAAAAACCCGCAAAGTATTTGTTAATTAATATTTTTGAAAAAACGTGGTATAGACTTTTCGCGAAGTTTGAACCCGCGAAAATCGAGGAAACACTGTATTTATAACCTGTAATTGCTTTTTGGTGATCTGCAGAGGCTGTATATATTTTCTGATATAGGTCTTTCCCATGGTTGCCCATATTCACAATGTACATTTCAGACAGTCTATATAAATTTAACCATGGTTCTAATATTTGAAAAGCAAGTGTGGCCTTTAGAGTGAGCCAGATGCCTGAGTCATATCTCATTTGTAAGTAAAAGGTGACATTCTACATTGCAATGGAGCTTTTCTTTTCTCTGCCTCTGTGCTCTTTTGAAATCTGATCTAGCAAATTCCCCTTGAAACAGGCTTCTTGATAGAGAGGGAATCACTCACCTTTCCGTAGCATTGGCAAAAGTTGTTCCATGGGAAGGGCCACTTGGAATTCATCCTAAATGTACTTTGGTTTTCTTTACTGTACTTATTCATTTTATTCAATTTTTATGCCACCCACCTTGCCTAGAGGTGACTCTAGGTTTATTTTTTTAAAACCCACTAAAATAATAAGCAGTAACATTAAATTAATTTAAAATTGACAAATTATGTTTTATTCAACACAGTAATAAAGTTACTCTGAATACATTACCTAAATCTAAGAAAAAAAGGGAAGCAATACAAATTCAAACTGTTGTGTTGGCAGTTCTGTGTTAGCAAAAACTTCAGAAGAGAAGGATTTAGGGGTGGTGATTTCTGACAGTCGGACAGTAGGAAAAGCAGGTAGGATTCTTGGCTGCATAGCTAGAAGTATAACAAGCAGGAAGAGGGAGATTGTGATCCCGCTATATGGAGTGCTGGTGAGACCACATTTGGAATACTGTGTTCAGTTCTGGAGACCTCACCTACAAAAAGATATTGACAAAATTGAATGGGTCCAAAGATGGGCTACAAGAATGGTGGAAGGTCTTAAGCATAAAACTTATCAGGAAAGACTTCATGAACTCAATCTGTATAGTCTGGAGGACAAAAGGAAAAGGGGGGACGTGATCGAAATATTTAAATATGTTAAAGGGCTAAATAAGGTTCAGGAGGGAAGAGTTTTTAATAGGAAAGTGAACACAAGAACAAGGGGACACAATCTGAGGTTAGTTGGGGTGAAAGATGAAAAGCAACATGAGAAAATATTATTTTACTGAAATAATTTACAGACAGCCATATTAGGAATTGCCCAAAGCGCTTTCATTACACCATTACCCAGCAATGCTCAGCCAAATGAACTGAAAAACACAACTTAGAGAGTTGTCTTTGCATGGCCCCAGGGAGTCTGACCAACAATCAGAGAGCATTTCTTATACAGGAAAAGGAAATACTGAGATGGGCCCCAACAGAAGTTATAATAACTAAGGGACGCTAAGTAACTGCCCTTTTCTTTTCACCCAACATCTGGAAGCATGTGATCTACCTTTTCTGTTCAGGAACTGATGACATGTCCACTGTTAAACTTCCATGATTCCAGTGTCTTTTTCCCCACTTGTAACTGAACCCAGAAAAATATTCCTTGCAACATCGCCATCCAGAAAACCTCCTTCCTTAGTACTTAGCTTAATTGGCACAAAACTTTGTGAATTACTTGGAGTCACTTAGGTGAGACATACAGGCAAGCAAAGCAGAACAGAGGACGGCAGAGCAAGAAAGTGTAGATTACTCTTGCTATAAGAAATGTACAACTGTTGATCTCTGCAGTAGATGTTTCAAAGTAATCTCAGAAATGGAAGGTAGAATTATTGACAAAGCGTTGAAATCATACAGGCATATCAGTCAGCCCCAGTTAGCAACCTAGAAGGTCTTTTTTGATCTGATTTCAATTTATTTTCAAAGTAATCCCATGTACAACATATTGAGAAATCCATACTTGGAGAACTGGACTACTAGAGAATAGACAGCTGATACTATCTATTGTCTGGTGGGGCATCTCCACGAGTATGTTGTAAGTAGGATTATTAAACTTTTCCAAATAGAAATACAGCACTTATTTTAGCTAATAAAATGTGCTTCAAGACATCAAGGCTGCCTACACCTCCCATGATAAAGATGGATTAGAAACAGAAACATAGAAGATAGACGGCAGAAAAATAGAAGATAGACGGCAGAAAAAGACCTCATGGTCTATCTAGTCTGCCCTTATACTATTTCCTGTATTTTATCTTAGGATGGATCTATGTTTATCCCAGGCATGTTTAAATTCAGTTACTGTGGATTTACCAACCACGTCTGCTGGAAGTTTGTTCTAAGGATCTACTACTTTTTCAGTAAAATAATATTTTCTCACGTTGCTTTTGATCTTTCCCCCAACTAACTTCAGATTGTGTCCCCTTGTTCTTGTGTTCACTTTCCTATTAATTCTTAGCACCACAAGAACTGCACCTGAATATCAAAGAAAATGAAAACTTCCCCCAAAGAGTTTGAATGTCAATCAGCTGTATTAATGACCCATCCCAATTCCCAATGATAAGTGAAAGCATCCTTGGCAAGAATAAGATGAGGGTATTGATTGTGAAAAATCATCACAAAGCAAACTCAAGACTAAGGTAACTGTGCCGTGGATTAGGAATGCAGTAAAAAGGGTGGAGTTTGCTTCAAGATGCCATTGTTTGCATAAATTCACTTTCTTATTTAGGTTAGCAGTGGACTCCTATGGCACAAATGGTAGCTCTTGTTTTTTTCTAAACAGAGCTATAGTTTATACAGGCTGATCCCCAGTCCATAAATTTAATTTAGAATAGAATAGAATAGAATAGAATTTTATTGGCCAAGTGTGATTGGACACACAAGGAATTTGTCTTAGTGGATATGCTCTCAGCGTAGATAAAATAAAATACATTTGTCAAGAATCATGCGATACAACACTTAATGATTGTCATAGGGGTCAAATAAGCAATGAAGAAGCAATATTAATAAAAATCTTAGGATATAAGCAACAAGTTAGTCATACAGTCAACATGGGAGGATATGGGTGATAGGAATGATGAGAAAAACTAGTAGAATAGAAGGGCAGATTTAGTAGAAAGTCTGACAGTGTTGAAGGAATTATTTGTTTAGTAGAGTGATGGCATTCAGAAAAAACTGTTCTTGTGTCTAGTTGTCTTGGTGTGCAGTGCTCTGTAGTGACGTTTTGAGGGTAGGAGTTGAAACAGTTTGTGTCCAGGATGTGAGGGGTCAGTAAATATTTTCCCCGCCCTCTTTTTGACTCGTGTAGTATACAGGTCCTCAATGGAAGGCAGGTTGGCAGCAATTGCTTTTTCTGCAGTTTTTTTCAGATTATACATTGCCTCACCTGGATTGGATGAAAGAAAAAAAGGTAAATTTGGATGTCATGTTTGACTCATGATATTTCTTTCATCTAGAGACGCTTCCCTTTGATCTAGAGAGCTTCTTCATAAAGATACTAAATTATATGGGAAATATACTAAAATCTCAAGATTTAACTGCTGAAGGACGGAGCAATAATCCCTCAGCACCACCTTCTGGAAATGGCTATACAAGTAGATAGACAGGGAAAAAAGGCAGATCCTTATTTAAAAGAGGGACATCTTAGCGTTTGCTCTAAAATGTCAAACAATGAGAGTTCGTCAACAAAACCAAGAATCAAGTCACGTTAAAACATTTCATTGTGTACATCCCTAGTTATTGGATTTTAACATCTTTTATTCTGGTTCCCATTGCTTCTTTTGTGATCGGATTTGGTATTTCTTGGCTTCACTGGCCACTTGCAAGATTCCAGCATGTTCATATTTTCCTCCACTGTCTCAGTGTTAACAATGTGTGTCCAAATCTATGACCTCAAGTAGGGACACAAGAGTCTGTTATTACTATTTGAGCTTCCAATAAACCCCAAGCATGGGCAAGTTTGACCTTATACAACATGTGCAGATTTATTTAGAAGCATTTGGGAATGTCACCTGCTCCCGAGCCCTTTTAACTATATCCACATAAAGCATTTGTCTAACCACACACAGTCACCATAGTCCTCAAAGCTTCACGAGGCTGCACAAGAGGCTGCTTGTGCTTAAGGTCACAGACACGGCACCCCCTCTCAGTGCTTCCTTTGGCTCAGGATGAACCAAATACAGAAAAGAGACAGCTGGTCTAATAAAGCCACTACAAAGCGGTGGAGAGTTTTGGGACCAGCACAGTAAAGTTTGTCATAGCCTTTTGGTTACGGAACTCCTAAGAAAAGGAAGAGAGGGAGAAATTCTCTGGAATTTGTGAATCAATGCATCAATATTTCTCTAAAAATGTTTTTTTTTTTAATGAAATCATTCATTTTCCTCAACAGCATAACATTTCAGTTCTCTGCTGAGACGTGAAGTATGACCAATTGTTTCCAGAACAGCTTTGGGAAATTCAGTGCAAAAATGAAGCTAAGGTAAAACTTTGCCATGGTTCTTTCTACCATGTACAGGGTGTGTTCCAAAAGTAATGCATTTATTATTTTTTAAGTAATTTATTGAACAGATTTGCACAAACACTTAAAATTCTTCAAAGTACTGTCCTTGGACCTCTACACATTTTTTCCAGCGACTCTGCCATGACCAGTACACACCCTGGAAGGCGTCTTCAGGGACCTCTCGCAAGGTCTTCATCACGGCTGATTGGATCTCTTCTATGGATGAAAAATGGGTTCCTTTCAGGGCTGGGAACAAAATGAAGTCTGCTGGGACGACATCAGGACTATGGGGGGGCAGCATTGGCACCTGGTGTTTGGCCAGGAACCCACGGACTCATAGCACATTGTGGCAAGGCACGTTTTTCATCCATAGAAGAGATCCAATCAGCCGTGATGAAAACAGTCCCCGAAGACGCCTTCCAGGGTGCGTACCGGTCATGGCAGTCGCTGGAAAAAATGTGTAGAGGCCCAAGGACAGTACTTTGAAGAATTTTAAGTGTCTGTAGAAATCTGTTCAATACATTTCTTTTAAAAAATAATTGCGTTACCTTTGGAAGGCACCTTGTATGATCTAATCAACTATTTGAAAAATTGATCAGGAATGGCACCAGTAATACTTAGATTAGATAGAATGTCTAATCCAAGGATCCTCAAACTTGGCAACTTTAAGACTTGTGGACTTCAACTCCCAGAATTCCCCAGCCAGCATAACTGGCTGGAGAATTCTGGGAGTCGAAGTTCACAAGTCTTAAAGTTGCCAAGTTTGAAGACCTCTGGTCTAATCTATGACTGCCCATATCTGGTTCCTACCAGGGGTGGCTACTGCCCAGATTGGGGGGGGGACGCAGTGGGGTAGTGAAAATGGAGCTCCACCACAGAGCACCCAATTTGCACCGAAAGGTCTTGAAAGAAAATGCAGGGCATCCTGCATAAGCCATGGCCACAGTGTGGTGGTAAAAATTTTGGTAGCCCTTCACTGTTTCCTACAAATCTCTACACAACTCTGCATAATAATGTGTACTGGTAATCTTTGACCTACGACCACAATAGAGCTCAAAATTTATGTTGCTAAGTGAGAAATGTGTTAAGTGAGTTTTGCACTACTTTATGACTTTTCTTGCCACATTTGTTAAATGAATCGATGTAGTTGTTAAATTAGTAACACTGTTGTTAAGTAACTCTGGCTTTCCCATTGACTTTGCTTTTCACACCCGGGATACTGATACTGCAACTGTCATAATAAATATGAACTAGTTGTTGAGCATTCAAATGTAAATCAACTGACCATGGGGATGCTACAATGGTCATAAGTGTGAAAGTGCTCATATTTAGACATTCTGCAATTTGAACTATAGGTAACCTTTGACTCACGACCAGAATTGAAACCAGAATCTCTATTGCTAAGCAAGGCAGTTTATAAATGAGTTATGCCCAGTTTTATTACCATTTTTGCCATGGTTGTTGAGAAAATCACAGTTGTTAAATGGATCATATAAATTCAGCTTTTCTCCATTGACTTTGCTTGTTAAAAGTCCCTTGGGAAGGAGACACATGGTGATAACATAATCCCAGGATGCTGCAGCCATCATTAAACACATGTTGGCTGGCCAAGCTTCCATATTTTGATGACATAACTGTAGGGATGTTGTAAGGATCATAAGTGTAAGGATGGGACATATAACATTTTTTCAGTGCCTTTGTCATTTTGAATAGTGACTAAACAAATGGTTGTAAATCAAGGATTATTGGCAGCAGTGGGCTACTAGCCGGAATGCTAAATTGTGCTCGCCGCCACAGCTCGTAACTGCTTATGGGGCCAACGCAATTTTGCTTATGCAGCTGTGGAGGTAGCAAAATCGCTCATAAGAACATAAGAACATAAGAAGAGCCATGCTAAATCAGGCCAAAGCCCATCGAGTCCAACATTCTGTTTCACAGTGGTCCACCAATTGTCCTTGGGAATCTTGAGCAGGAAGAGAAGGTAAAACCCTCCCTTTCCCCTGACCCCCAACAAATGGTACTCAAGGGAATCCTGCCTGCCTCAACCAACATAGATGCAGCACATGGACATCCGTTTCAATAACCCCCGATACATTTGGCATCCACGAATCTGTCTAATCCTGCCTTGAAGCTATCAAGACTGACAGCTGTCACAACCTCTTCTGGAAGTGAATTCCATAAACCAACGACCCTCTGGGTGAAGAAATATTTCCCTTTATTTGTCCTCACTTTCTTACCTAGGGGCTTTAGGGAGTGCCCTCGTCCTAATATTATCTGATAGAGAAAAGAATTTTTCCCTATCCACCTTTCCTATCCCATGCATGATTTAATAAACTTCAATCAAGTCATCCCTTAAATGCCGTCTTTCAAGACTGAACAGACCAAGGCGTTGCAACCTGGTATCATAAGGGAGGTGCTTCATTTCCTTGATCATACCTGTTGCCCTTTTTTGCACCTTTTCCAGTTCCATTATATCCTTCTTGACATGCGGTGACCAGAACTGTGCACAGTACTCCAAGTGTGGTCTCACCATCGATTTGTACAGAGGCAATACAACACTTACCGACTTATTTTCGATTCCCTTCCTAATCATGCCAAGTACAGTGGAACCCCGACATAAGAGCTGCTCTACTTAAGAGCAACTCGAGATAAGAGCTGGGAGGGGAGAGATATTTTTGTTCTACTTACAAGCCCAAATTCGAGATACAAGCGCCAAGGAGCTGTCTCCTGAAGCCAAACGCTAACTTCCGCGTTCGGCTTCAGGAGACAGCTGCAAAGCGGCGCGCATGTTTTAAAAGGTTGCAGCCGGCCTGGGGGGCTCGAGGGGGTGCTTGCAGCTTTCTTTCTTGCTCTTTTTCTTTCTCTCTTTTACCTTCCCTTCCTCTATTTCTTCTTTTCTTTCTCCTTCCCACCTTCTTCCCTCCCTCCCTCCCTTCACTCATTCCTCTCTTACTCTCCCCTTTCATAAGTTTCCTTGCTTCCTTCCTCTGTTCCTGTCCCTTCCCCCTTTCTTTCTTTCTTTCTTTCTTGCTTTCTTTCTTGCTCTTTTTCTTTCTCTCTTTTACCTTCCCTTCCTCTATTTCTTCTTTTCTTTCTCCTTCCCACCTTCTTCCCTCCCTCCCTCCCTCCCTTCACTCATTCCTCTCTTACTCTCCCCTTTCATAAGTTTCCTTGCTTCCTTCCTCTGTTCCTGTCCCTTCCCTCTTTCCTTCCTTCCTTCCCACCCTCCGTCCATTTATTCACCCATTCCTCTCTTGATCGCTTAAAGCCGGTCCCTGGTGCAAAAAGGGTTGGGGACCTCTGTCCTACAGGATTGGGTGGCAGAGAAGTTGAACATATGTAAATTTAAAAGTTTAAGAAAGTTTACAAGTTAAGTGAAAGAAACTTCATTATTCATTTATATGTACATGTACATTTCTTCATTAAAAACATGTCTTTCTGCATAATTTAGACTAACTTTGTGAGTTTTTTGAGGGCTGGAACCAATTAAAATTATTTACATTAATTCCTATGGGGAAAAGTCGTTCGAGATAAGAGCTGCTCGACTTAAGAGCCCAGGTCCGGAACGAATTAAACTCGTATCTCGAGGTACCAGTGTATGGAATTTCCTTTTTTTACTGCTGCTGCGCACTGGGTTGACATCTTCATTGAGCTGTCCACTGTCATTGAGCTCATGGAGTCATTGAGCTCATGGAGTCACAGGTATGCCTGTGTTTTGGCATGTGCAGAAGCAAGAAAAACTCACCCAAAAACGGGCACACCTGTGGCTCCGTGAGTGATTTTGCTAACTCCACAGATGCAGAGGCAAAATCACGCTGGCCCCACAAGCACTTACAAGCCGCAGTGGTGAGCACAATTTAGCGATCCAGCTAGTAGCCCACCGCTGATTATTGGTATCCCTTTTGCAATGCTGTAACCTCCCCCACCCGCGCCAATCATGCTGCCAATCAGTAGTTTGGTTTTCAGTACGTATATGAAGGAAACATAAATTTGTAAGACAAACTCCAGAATAGTTTTCATATTGTTTGAAAGTCTAAAACGGGGGAAGCCAGATTTTAATCTCATTGCAAGTGGCAAACCTTCATCTACTTTATATCACTGCCTCTATCCAACAAAATTGCCTCTGCACTTCCCACCACCCACAATTAAATAATCCAAAGATTACCTACTTGGGTTTTGATTTAATTACTGCAGATGAGGAAAGGGGAAGGATAACATTTGTGGCAAATATTACTAAGGAAATTCAGATAAATTCGCCTAAGAAGAAAATATCTTCCTAGCTGCCTCTGGTTATTTGTACAAATGTGCAGGAATATTTGCCCACCTTCTCCTCCCAAAAAGAGCACCTTATGCTTGCAAACTGTTCTTAGCAAAACAAGATACAAGTATATAACTAATCTCAAAGTGCCAAGGAAACAGAATTTCCCAAAAACAATTCTCACACTGTTGTAAGTCATGATGCAGCTGGGCAGAAAATCCTTATTGTTTCTTAAAGCCAATGCTAATTAACTTCAACAATAAAGTTCCTCATAAAGAAATGTTGGCCATGATTCCATTTTATTTTTTCCCACAAAACAATGTTTTCTTCTATTTTTTCTCATAATCCAGCCAGACAAATTAAAATGTATAAATTTCTCAAACAAGCTTGTTTTTCAGGGAGAAAATGCAGTGACATGCTTGTATCCTGTTGGACAATTGAATGTAGAGTGAGTTTTACTGTAATTTGCATTTTGTGGTTAACAAACAAAAGAATAATAAAATACTACAAAAATATAAAATACAATGTCTCCCTAATATTGAGGTAGAGGCAAACTTGAACAATAAATTATCATTCAATAAAGTATGTTAGCAATAAAATCAGTTTGGTGTAAAGGTTTAAATCACCAGGCTAGAAACGGAAATGTGCAAAGAGGTCTTATTTTCTGTGGGGCACGATGACTATTGTTTTTCCGCTTGTCCATATAAAGATAAGTAGTTAAAGAGTCCTTGTAGAACTGGATCAAAAGCTGACCAACAGTGGTATAATGGAGAAGGAATATGGGGAAAGGCAGGTTTAGGGCCTTTTTTGGAGCACAAACTCCAATTTCACCTGCTGGAATTTACAAATTTGCCTTGCCTAAGTTAATGAATGGAAATGCTAAACAGGATTTCAAGTTGTATTATTGTTTGTGACAAACTGCCATAGCAAAATTAAAAAATGAACAAAAGAATCAAGTAAAGCCATGAAGCAGCTCCTATTTATTATTCTAATTTCAATTCCATTCCTAAATGATAACTCTACTTTGCAAGATTATTGACATTACTATTTTAAAAGTTGCATTCCAGCAGACAGAAGTTCATTTGTTACAATTCTATATCAGGGATGGGAAACAATGGTCCTCCAGAAATGCGGAAAAATTCCAACAGCTACGTTCAGCATGATTACAGTGAAGAATTCAAGTTGTTCAGGAATATCTGGAGAACTTCATACTCCTTTCCCCTGCTTAAATATGCTTTGGAAGTTGAATTTGTGCAATCAGAAATAAGCACTTCTCAAAGTTAGCTCCTGTGTTTTCTATTCACCACCACAAGTCTGTGAAATAAACACAACTCTTACAATAAAAGTACAGTGTAATGAAGATAATTGTGATCAGAAATATAAGTAACCTTATGCCAAATATCTTCTCATGGATCATTTTAAGCCTGTCCATTGGTGGTCATTCCATCACTTAGAAGCAACTTCTATAGCTTCTATATAGTTGTAGATGTCTTCTGGAGGAATAAAGCAACTGTCTTAGGAAGCATTCCTTCTCAATCTGTTAAATTATTTTCCTTCTTGGATTTTGGAAAACATAAAACTGTTTCTTCACCTCCTAAACACCTGAATAAAGCATGCGAAATGTGATTTGAATTACTGATTCAATAAATCAACTGAAATTGGACATTTGAATCAAGTTGCCTAATTCGATCAATCTGATTTACCAGTCAATTCATTAAAAATGTTTCTGCAAATGCCCAGAAGTTTCCAAAATTGCCCATATCAACCCAGAGTCATGCTGTTTGATACAATAATTGTAATCAGTTTTCTGCTTCATTCATAAATGTAAAGACTTTAGTTGAATTGCCTTCAAACTGAATTTCCATATAAAATATTCACACAGTTCTTCTAAATTAGTTGATTACTTTCAGATTCGTGGAGGACATTTAAGTATTTAAGCCAAACTCAGTTACCAATCTTCCTATACCATACTTGAAAAGAAGTAGAAGCATCCTTATTTCAGGCAATAAAATGCCTTGGATCATTCTATCTATCTATCTATCTATCTATCTATCTATCTATCTATCTATCTATCTATCATCTGTCTATCTATCAATCATCCATCCATCCATCTATCTTTCTTTTTTTCTTTCTTATATCTTCTATCTTCTCTCATCTATCTCTTCTGCATTCTTTACTGAACATCAACCTTATTGACTTCAAGGGGATTCCTTCTGAATTAGCAGGTAGACAATGTCTGTAAAGCAAAAATAGCTGTATGGAAGACCATGGATATTATAAAACAGTAATTTTATTAGCATGCAATCTTTCAAAAAAAAATCATTAGGCAAGATTGAAAATTTGGAGGTGGTGATGGAATAGGGAAGAGATGTACTATAGGTGATGTTTAAGTCATGTCTATATTGTCTGTGATGGAGAACTTGCAGACTTTTCCATTTCATGCTGCTCTCCTGATAGCAAATGTCTAGGGATGTACAAAAACTGCTTTTTGTGCCTTTATCAAGAAAACTTGGGAGACAGTACAGAAAATCCATACGTAACATTCGCCATTGAGATCTAACAATTTAGGAATGGGGTTCATAAAGACCAATCAGAAAATTCAAAACATTATTGCTGCAGTGTGAAATACACTTACAAGTCATCATTCAGGGCTTGCAGAGTAAATTTTTCTTCTTTGCATTCTGATGAAGAAAATTAAGAGTTCGATTTTAAACCATGTCAGGATAGCAAAATCTCAAACTCCAGCACTGCTTTTTATTCTTTTGGGGGCAGGAATGTGATAATTTCTGCACAAGGGTGATGGGTTTTATATTCCCCCTTATTCATTGATAATGCCATCTACCGTAAGAGGGCGCCCAAGAACCCCATATTAAGGCTAATATTCCATGGAAAAGAGGGGAGTGGTGGTACTAAATGGGGGCTGGGGGGGGGGTGGAGACAAATGAAAAAAAAGGATGTAAATTGCTAAGAAGCTTCTGAAGTAATCAAAATGCCCCAGAGCTTGATAGGAAAGGTCACAATGTCTGTCTCCCCCAAACACAAAACATACCCCCACCTCCCCCCCCCCAAAAAATGCAAGAACAGATCAGTCATTTACCAGCCTGGTTGTGAATGGTTTTGACTGTGGGTGCTGGGAGGTTTGTATTGTGATTCTTGCCCATTTTCAAAAGCTAGGGCTACTGGCGCAGTCTGAGGCACCCAAACAACTGTCTTCTAATATTAGCACGGCTGTATTTCTAGATCTATTATAGTCTGTCCAGACAGATCCTATTGTAATGGGATCTTTTATTAAAAGATTAGCACTATCTCCTGCAGTTGGTGGAAAAAAATCTGTTATCACTGAGTTATTTGCAGTTGCAAGGCTGGGCTTTTGAAAGGGGGGGCGAGGAGAGAGAGACACTGGGGGGACCGGAGTAAGGAAGGGGGGGCAGACTGGGTTGAATGGGAAGGGGAAGGAGGGGGGGGTCACCCGGACTTCAGGAGAAAGAAAGCACCGTGACCTGGCAATAGGCAAGAATTTCTGTCTGCATAATTTGCAGTCTGTTGCCTGTTGGTAACGGCTGGGAGCATGAGGGCTCTGGAGCAGGCGACCACGCAATAGTCTCCTTCTTCTTCTTCTTCCTCCTCCTCGCCTCCTTCTTCCTCTCCTCCTCCTCCCCCCCTTCTATTGTATTGTTTTTATTTAAAGAGGCGGCTTTTTGAATCCACACGCCTCAATTTCTCCACACTCCCCCTCCCCCTCCGTTCAGTAATCATTTGGTACAAAAAGGAAATATCGCCTCTTCGGTTTCATTCAGCGGTGCCAAAAAGAAATGTTTTTTTTTTTTTGTTATGAGAAACGGAGCCCCGTCAACTCTCTGGAAAGCAGGGAAGAGTTGCCAGACGGCGGTTAATAGAGTTAACGGCGCAAAAAGTTCATTAGGCCCGCTCCAGGCGCGTCCTTCTCCTAATAGCCGAGAATCCTTAATTATTTCGTTCTGAGGCGAAAAAAGGACCGCCTACGTCGCCTCCCCGCTCCCGCTCCAGACGCCCTCGAGTCAAGAGGCTTTAACACGCGGGACATTAAACCGGGCATTAAACTTTGATTTGTTTTTGACGAGTCCCAGAGAGGGTGGTGCGGGCGCGCCAGACACTTAAAACTACTGTTTGGAGGTGTGAGGCATTGAGATTAACGAGTAGCCACAACATTTGGGCGGGGGGGGGGGGGGAGGCTGTTGCGAACTAGGCTAGCGGAGGGGAGAGGAGGGAAGGGAAGGAGGCGCGGGAGGGGGGGGGGGCAAAAGAGGCATTCGTGCCGGATTAGAAGCGTGGGTCGCCGGACGTCCCAGCCCCTTACAGACTTATAGGTGCCATCGCGGAACCCTCTCGGCAATGGTAGCGCGCGCGGCACCTTCGACCTCCCCCCCCCCCCCGGCCAACGGGATCTGGGAGAGAGCGAAGGAGAAACGCGGCGGGATAGTCTGGGTCGCGCCTCTGCCCTCCCCACGGGAGCGAAGTGAGGCTGGCGGTTGCCAATGGAAAACAGCCCCGGGAATACGGGCAGGGGAAGGAGCTCGCCTGCTGTTTCCGCGCGCCCAGCCGCTTCGCCTGAGGCGGAGATAAGCGTTACTCTCCCTCCGTCCCTCCCCCCTCCCTCTTTAAGGAAGAGGAGCCTGGGTTTTGGGTTCCCACACTCCGTTCCTCTAAAAAGCCATCCCCTTGGCAGCGAGCGGAAAGGACTCGCTGCTTCCTTTCCCGATCCCTCCAAATGGATCCAAAGCCCCAGCGGTTCCCCTGTCGATTCGATCAAGGTTGAGGAGGGGGGGGGGGGGGATAAGCGAAAGGCTGAGGGAAAGAGAGACGAGCGAAAAGCTGAGGGGGGGAGAGATGGGCGAAAGGCTGAGGAGAAAGAGATGGGCGAAAGGCTGAGGAGGGAGAGAGATAAGCGAAAGGCTGAGGGGAAAGGCTAAGGGGGGAGAGAAAGGCTGAGGGGGAGAGAGATGAGCGAAAGGCTGAGGGGAAAGAGATGGGCGACAGGCTAAGGAGGGAGAGAGACGAGGTGGGCGAAAGGATGAGGAGAAAGAAATGGGTGACAGGCTGAGGTGAACGGCTGAGGGGGGGAGAGACGAGGGAAAGGCTGAGGGGGGGAGAGATATGCCAAAGGCTGAGGGGGAAGGTTGAGGGGAAGAGAGATGAACGAAAAGCTGAGGGGGAAAGAAATGGGCAACAGGCTGAGGGGAACGCCTGAGGGGAGAGAGAGAGACGAGCTAAAGGCTGAGAGGAAAGGCTAAGGGGGGGAAGAGATAAGCGAAAGGCTGAGGGGAAAGGCTGAGGGGCAGAGAGATGAACGAAAGGCTGAGGGGAAAGAGTTGGGCGAAAGGCTGAGTGGGGGGAAGAGAGAGAGATGAGCGAAAGCAGTGGATGGACCCACGCACGCGCGCGCACACACACACCTTGGGAGACAAACAGTCGGAAAGGGATTGAAGCCGAAGTTTTTTAAATCTCCCCCCACCACCCGAGCACGCGCGCGCGCATGCACACACCCTCCTCCCTCCCCCTTTCTCTCATACTCTCCCCCCCTACACACACACATACACACAGAGAGACATTAGAAGACCGCCCACCGCACAACTGAGACCCCATTCGATTTAAAGCCAGACGGCATTCAGAGGCTGACATTCATTCAATAGATAGAGCGATCATAAGCAAGGCTGGGTGACGGGGCGTGCTCGCCTCTTTCTTTACCCTCGCCTGACTCTTGCCACTCGAGGTTGCGTTCGTTCGTCTCTTTCACTCGGAGGGGGAAAAAAGTAATTTAAGGATGTTAAATCAGAGAATCTTTCCGGGCATGGTTTTATTCCTGATGTTTTTCTGCCACTTCATAGAAGATCGAACGGCACAAGGTAAGATACAATTCGCACGCTTCCTCGCTGGTGTTGCCTCTGTCTACTCTCTATATGTTCCTTTCTAGCTCACCAGGCGCCTTTACCTTCTTCAACCCACCCCACGCGTTCCGATCCTAAACTCAAGACGGAGCTTCTCTCTGAAGTCTAGGAGGGTTTTTTTCCCCAACTTGACTTAGTTAGGATCGCTTTGCATTGGGGGCTTTCTGGGAATTTCGGAGACACGGGGGGGGGGGATCCACGATTCGCTGGACAGAGAAATCACTCTTCCCGTCAATCTTATCACCTTAATCACCTTCTCCATCATTAGCTCTAAATGGCTTTTCTTTAAAAATAATAAATAACGAAAGAAACTGGCGTCGCTGTTGCCTGGCTTAAAACTTCCAGCACCAGCTAAGAACTTTTCCGAGTTTGGCCACCGCGGTGGTTCATGCCTGGTGATTTATCCGCCTATTTACACTTCTTTAAAAAAAAAAAATACTCAGCCCTCTTCCTTCTATGGGGTACAAAATAATATTCACATTTAGTCCACACAAATCCGGACGCGGATTCGTGGGCGGAGTGGGGTGGGGGGAGAAAGGGAGAAGAAAAGAGATTGTAAAGTTTGGAGGCTTTTCTTTGTGCCTCTTCGTTTTGTGTCACTGTGGGAATACGGGCTGTGTTGCACAACCGCAAGCCTGACTTGCAGCGCCAATCTAGACGAGCCTTTCCAGAATAAATCCCACCCTCCACCCCGCGCTTCACTTCAGTGGAACTTGCTTCCATTCCAGGTAAACGAGTGAAAGGTTAGGGTTAGGTTAGGATTTGCAACGTTGGGCTTCGTTTAAAGCGCAGCGCACGGAAATTCACACTTTGGAAACTGAAAATAAGTCTCCTCCGCCCCTGGCGTTGTCTTGAGAGAAAAGTTAATTGACATTATTCCGGAACGCATTGTTCTGTCCCATCCATACATTTTATCTTTCATGTTACATCATTGTAACTTTAAGCAAGTAGCAAGGAAAAGAACTTCCTAACTGAGAGATCTTTTGGGTGCTGCTGATATTACTGCCTTAAAATGGGTAGATGTGGGTCACGAGGGCAGCGCCGGTTCTGCCTGGCATTCTCTGGTGTAAAGAAACAAATTCGTTTTGATCTGCATTTGTCGGAGGTCAGGCTGGCGATTCACGAAGGACTGGTTCCAACGAACTTCTCTAGATTATCTCAAGGAATTGGAGGACAGGTCAGATCGGTGTTTTTGGCTCGGTTCTCACAGTAACAGACGGAGTCAAGGTTGTTGGTGTCAGTGTGCGCGTGTTTAAGTGCGCGTGGGTTGCTGTAAAGTCCATGCCAAGTTGTCTATTCCACGCCCTTCTAGGTTATCCCCTCGGTAGAGCTGCAAATTGCTGCGTGTATAGTCTGACTGCTAATTTTCCCCGTCTTGCTTTTTCTCTTCTCTTCTCTCCCTCTTTCTCTCTTCTTTTATTTTCTTCTCTCTTCTCTTCTCCTTTAGGCGAAATTCAAATATTTCGAACGACCCGTCCTTTATACTTGCTAGGATCAGGCGCTCCTACATCTCGGGACTGATGGGGGTGGGAGAAAATGTAGTGAGATTTCCCCCTAAATTTAGTGTGCAAACTTCTTTTTAGTGTTAAATGGTGGTTTTTTTTCTATCGGCTTAGATTGTTTGTAAACAGAGGAGCTGGGTTGAGGAGATTAAGACAGGTTCGCCAACCACAATCACTCTCTTTCTCGCGCACGCACATACAGATACACTCACTTTTGATGCTCCGGGTCTATTTCCAGACCCCGCCGTGCGCAATTAACCCCTCTTCCCCACCCCCACCCCCACCGTCCCTCTGAAATTGCTGGCAGTTGTCTATCTTCCCCGGGAGAAATAACAAGGCATCGAACGGGTTTGATCAAGTTGTTGAAACTGCGCTTCCGTTTGAATTCGGAGGAGTAGCTTCAGGTTATGAAACGGGACGTATAAAAGTAAACAGTCTAGTATAAGTCAATGAAACCCGCACGTGTTATGTCTGGGTCACTGGTAACTGACACTGAGCTGGCTGCGTCTCCCTCTCCCTCTTTCTCTCCCTGCACTAGCTGGGAATTGCTGGCTCCGGCAAGCCAGGAACGGTCGCTGCCAGGTGCTCTACAAAAACGGTCTCAGCAAGGAAGAGTGCTGCAAAACCGGGAGGCTCACCACTGCCTGGACGGAGGAGGATGTCAGCGACCACGTGCTTTTCAAATGGATGATTTTTAGCGGAGGGGCCCCCAACTGCATCCCCTGCAAAGGTGGGTCCTGCTAAGAATGGTCTGGGTTCTTGGAAGGGCTTGTAAGTTAAGAGAGGAAGAGAGGAAGCTGCTTGGAGCATCTTGGTTCATTCAGTCTAGTAACACCTTTACCTGGGTCCCATTAGGTACAGAAGTGTGGTCTCTGTCCCTGAAGAAGCCAAACTACCACTGCTGGGAAGGAAAGGATAAGCAAGATTATTTTCGGTGCCAAGGATTGTACATAAAACATACAAAATCAAGTGGAATGGATGGAAATTGTGCTTGAGCATTTCTTCTCTTCTTGGGAAAACCCCAAAGTGTAGTCAGATAAAAGCATTCATTAGAATGTAGGACTCTGTGTTATATCAATTTAAATTATTAGGCTTCTGAATTATCTTATCTCTCTACGATGAATGGTACTGGATTTTAGAATTTCCAAGAGCCTATCTAAGTAACACTAGTTGACTAGTTGATCTTATTAAAAAAAAAATCAAAAAATCTTGGCTGATCAGAAACAGGATCAGAAAGGATTACTACTTGGATGAGAGGCTACCAGAGAATGCCAGAGCTGTAGACAAGACTGGGAAGTGAAACAGAAGGAGAGACTATCCAAGGAGACAATGTATTATTGTCAAGAAACTTATCCAAAATTTTTGGATAGTGTCCTACCTGCCCAACTGACAGGATGCCAGGAATCAAATTGGAAGTAGATCTTCCTCTCACCTACATAGCCCAAACTAGAAGACAATTTGAGTGGAATGTTTTCTCCTCCATATCATAACTAAGGCTATTTCCAAGTACAGTGGTACCTCTACTTAAAAACGCCTCTACTTAAGAACTTTTCTAGATAAGAACCGGATGGTCAAGATTTTTTTGCCTCTTCTTAAGAACCATTTTCTACTTAAGAACCCAAGCCCAGAAAAATTTCCCAAGAAATTTGAGCACCAAGGTCCGGACAGTTTCCTGCCATTCCCCCTTTAATCCCGGCCATCTCGGGCTTTTCTGGACTTCCAGAGCAGCCTTTCAGTGGCGCTTAAGGAGGCTTTGGCAGTCCAGAGCAAAGGGAGCGTTTTCCCTTTCTCTGGGTGCTTGGAGAGGGAATAAACCTCTGCCAGCTTCTAGAGAAAAGAAATGCTCCCCTTGCTCTGGGCAACGACTGTCCTCCTCCTCCTCCTCTTCTTCTTCCTCCTCCTCCTCCTACCCAAATTCTGAGCTTTTCTTTCTTTCCTAATGGGTTTGCACACATTATTTACTTTTACATTGATTCCTATGGGAAAAATTGATTCTACTTACAAACGTTTCTACTTAATAACTTGGTCACGGAACGAATTAAGTTCTTAAGTAGAGGTACCACTGTACATATTCCCCCTCCATGGCTCAACTGATTGATTGAAAGCCGCATGACTTGACATGCTCCCTCATTCTGGTCCTTGGTATGCTCACCCAGAAAGGTATTTTGTCTTCACTGGAGTTATTCTCTAGGCATCCTATTTCTCAGGCAGGTTTATTTTGTGACTTTGTTAATCACAGTCTCTGTGCTTTTTTAAGCTTTGTAAAACAAGGTTTCTAACAGGATTGGCTCCAGATGCATCAGAGAACTTGTTTTAAGGAGAGGGTCCCTGCCCTCCAGAGGATGATGTAAAGAATTCTTTACCTGCCTTTAAATGCACTAGCATTTAAAACAAATTTCAGACCTAGCTGAAACACAGAATTATGATTGATGTCCTTGGTGCCAGCAGAAAGTTAGCTAAGAAAGCTAAAGAAAGCTAAGAGATGATACAATGGAAATGCAGTTCCGAAGTCACTTAATTTAGTCTGGCACATGCATCAAGAACAAGATTCTTTTCTAAAAGTAAAAACTATGTATTGCAACCAAAGTTTTTCACCCTGAAACCTTGAGAAATTTCTGCGCCAGTAACCTTCAGCATGAAGGATGGTGGAGAACAAACTCAGCCCATGTCAAGGGCACCATATGAGCATATGAGCAGAGATGTTTTTGCACTGACTGATGGAATAGATAGAGGAGGCGGGTGAAATAAAAATAAGGCAGCTTTGGAATCCTGTCTCCCAACTGGCATATGGCATCTTTCCTTGATGGAAATTAGTCACCTTGACATATAGAGTACTTATCAGTGCAATGACAGATTAATCTATTCTATCTGTTCAGAGCCCAAACTCACTCATCCTGCTAAGCCATAGTTTATTGAACAAACCAAAGATGAGATCCCACAATATGATAACCTCTAAACCAGTGTTTCTCAGCCCTGACTTTAAGATTTGTGGACTTTAACTCCCATAGTCCTCGGAGAGGGGCGGCATACAAATCTAATTAATAATAATAATAATAATAATAATAATAATAATAATAATAATGACTTACCAATGTTATATTATTATTATTATTATTATTATTATTATTATTATTATTATTATTATGTCAGTACAACACAGCAAACGAGATTACTATGCTGGATTTCGTATTTCATCACCAGTCGGGCGCTTCCCAAGCACCTAGAACTGCGTGATGTAGTGGTGAATTATGTTTGCCGATCCTAGTAAAGCGGCCTTTTGCAATTGACAGATGGAGATTTTGTCAATTCCAATGTTTTTCAAATGTCCGCTGAGATCCTTTGGCACTGCGCCCAGCGTGCCAAGTACCACTGGGACCACTTTCACGGGCTTATGCCAGAGTCGTTGCAGCTCAATTTTTAGATCTTCGTATTTCACTAATTTCTCTATCTGCTTCTCCTCAATTCTGCTTGTGCTTCATAACAGGTGGATTTGTAAATCAAAGTCAAACAAACCACATTATGCTAATGCAAAGTATGACCTGAGCCAAAGTGTATTTAGAAAGGTTTTAAAGTTTAAATACTAATGCTGCTTTTGTATGTAAAATTGCATATCATTTCATTGCAGTGCAGGGTTTTTTATAAAGTTTTGTTGGGAAAAAACAGTATTTTGTGAGTCAACAATGTTCTCATGTGTTCCCTATGAAATTGTGATGGGAGATTTAGACGTTATTAGACAATGATTTTGGACTTTATGTCACCTGCCCAACTATTTTCTCTCTATCCCCTTCCCATTTCCTCTTTTAGAGACCTGTGAGAATGTGGACTGTGGACCTGGGAAGAAATGTAAAATGAACAAGAAGAACAAACCTCGGTGTGTCTGTGCTCCAGATTGCTCAAATATCACATGGAAGGGACCTGTGTGTGGCTTGGATGGAAAAACCTACAAGAACGAGTGTGCCCTTCTGAAGGCCAAGTGTAAAGAGCAACCAGACCTTGAAATCCAGTATCAGGGCAAATGCAAAAGTATGTTTACAGTAACCTTGTTTTCTCAATCTTAGAATCAGGGATAGAAAGCATGTATAGAAAACTCCATAAATCACTTATTCTACAGAAAGATGATAGGACCCTGTGGGAAAACAGGTTGTGAATTGTGTTCATGTTCACAAAATAATTATAGAGAGTGCTGGTGAGACCACATTTGGAATACTGTGTTCAGTTCTGGGGACCTCACCTACAAAAAGATATTGACAAAATTGAACAGGTCCAAAGACGGGCTACAAGAATGGTGGAAGGTCTTAAGCAGAAAACGTATCAGGAAAGACTTAATGAACTCAATCTGTATAGTCTGGAGCACAGAAGGAAAATGGGGGACATGATCGAAACATTTAAATATGTCAAAGGGTTAAATAAGGTTCAGGAGGGAAGTGTTTTTAATAGGAAAGTGAACACAAGAACAAGGGGACACAATCTGAATTAGTTGGGGGAAAGATTAAAAGCAACATGAGAAAATATTATTTCACTGAAAGAGTTGTAGATCCTTGGAACAAACTTCCAGCAGACGTGGTAGATAAATCCAGAGTAACTGAATTTAAACATGCCTGGGATAATATATCCATTGTAAGATAAAATACAGGAAATAGTGTAAGGACAGACTAGATGGACCATGAGGTCTTTTTCTGCCATCAGTCTTCTATGTTTCTATGTTTCTATAATAACACAAGGGGTGTTCTAAAACACAGGCGATGGGATGGGCAATTTTACCATAGTGTTGTCAAACTTGGTATCCCCAAATGCATGCTTTTCAATTACCAAAATCTTCAGTAATTCCACACTGGCTGAGTATTTTCTCGGGGAAAAAACCAAAAGCCATTCCTATAGAACTCATTTATATTTCTGTGCCAAAACAAAGTAGAAAATCCTGAGATGTCTAAGTTGTATCATAATCGTTCTGCAAGTTTTGTTTTTCTAAAAAAAAAATGAGGAAAAATGTTAGATAGCTGCTCCTTGATGAATTAGCCGCCTTTTCATTTGCAGGTAAAGACCCAGCGGCTGCCTAAGCCAGTATTCAGTTTCCACAACTGTCTCATGGGGACAGAGTAGCAAACACACAAAGCAATAATAGCATCCTGACCACATTTCCCAGTAACTGCCTATAATATTGGCTATAATTCATAGGTGGGAACGGGAGCGCATGGATGTGCGTGTGTGCTTTGCATGTGTGCAATGCTTCTGCACATGTGCAGAGCATTTTTTATTATGCCCAAGCAGGTGGGTGGAGCCTCCCGCTGCTGCTGCTATCAGTTCAGCCAATCCAAGGTGAACCAGTCGCAACCCCCCCACCAATCAGGATGGTACTTTCTGATAACCTTAGCTGCCCCCGTGTCTAATACCTCCTTGAAATCATCCACATTGCTAGTTGCTCTGCATCTTCTGGCAGTGGATTCATTAAACTGCACAGCAGGTGGGGGGGGGGCACATCCAAGAATACAAATCTGCAGTTCTTATACCAGTTCTTGAAAAGTACACAACCTATTTTCCTTCCTATTAAAACTGGAAATTAATTTGTGGACTCAGTGATACAAACTGTGGTCTACGATTCCTTCCCACCGATTTGCAGCCTTGAAAGTTTGCTCACATGCCACTTTTGGATGTGGAGGGCGCAGAAATACTCACTTATATATGAGAAAATATTATTTTACTGAAAGAGTAGTAGATGTTTGGGAGGAACTTCCAGCAGACGTGGTTGGTAAATCCACAGTAACTGAATTTGAACATGCCTGGGATAAACATATATCCATCCAAAGATAAAATACAGGAAATAGTATGAGGGCAGACTAGATGGACCATGGGGTCTTTTTCTGCCGTCAGTCTTCTATGTTTCTATTAAGATGAGAACTCCTTCCTTGGAGGTCTTCCTGATTGCTTCCAAATGGTGTGGAACAGTTTGGAGCAGCTGAAATTACAGCTTCTCATTCTTGTTGGCTAGGGGGTAGGTGACAAGGAAGTGGAAAAAGCAAGTTGGACAATAACAAAGCCATTGTGACATGGACAGTGGGATTTTTCAAAGTTATGCACTTTGGCAGATGCTAATTCTTTTTCTAGGAGGATTAGAAGAGTTTATTTATTTTATTGATTTATTTTTTCAATTTCTATGCCAACCAACTTGCTAGGAACTCTAGGTGGCTCACAGCAAAAATTTAAAACATCAATAATAGTACAAAAACCTCTAAACCAGTTTTAAAACAATTTACAATGCAAACAGTTAAACCCTTGCATATCATTCATGGCTGGATTTCGCTGGTTACCACCATAAGATCAACGGCCCCAGGGCTATTGGAAAAGCCAGGCTTTACTGCTTTCCGGAAAGCCAATAGGATGGGGGTAGTCCAGATCTCAGGAGGTAACTGGTTCCAGAGAGCCAGGGCAGCCAAAAAGAAGGCCCTCTCCCATGGACCCACCAGCCGACACTGTTTAGCTAATGGGACCCCGAGAAGACCAACTCTGTGGACCCTTACCAGTGGCTGGGAGGGTCTGAGTATTTAAAGTATTGGGTAGAACTGAGTTAAGTATATTAGTCCGGCCCTCTAAAACCATCCCAATTTCTCATGCGGCCCCATGGCAAAATTAATTGGCCACCCCTGAACTAGAGTATAAACTAACTGAAAATTAGTTTAATTGCGGTCCACTGCCTTAGTTTAATCAAAGCTTTGCAGTTTTTGCTATTTGTGTCTATTCTGATGGCTCAGATGCTCTTATTGTTCACATGTTTTCCCTACCCATTTATTTCAGAGACATGTAGGGATGTTTTATGCCCAGGGAGTTCCTCATGCGTGGTTGATCAAAATAATAATGCCAATTGTGTGACATGCAACCGGATTTGCCCCGAGCCAACTCTACCTGAACAGTATCTCTGCGGGAATGATGGAATAACATACGCAAGTGCCTGTCATCTAAGAAAAGCTACTTGCCTGCTTGGAAGATCCATTGGCCTAGCCTATGAAGGAAAATGTGTCAGTAAGTACAAGAGATTACCGGTCTATTTTTAAAATGAGAGGAGATACACAAAGGGGAAAGCTTTTCCAACTGATCCAGAATCAGGGTGGGCTACTGCCCAGATTGGGGGGGGGGATGCAGGGGGGTAGCAAAAATGAAGCTCCACCCCAGAGAAACCAATTTGCACTGAAAGATGTTGAAAGAAAATGCAGGACATCCTGCATAAGCCACAGCCACAGTGTGGTAGTAAAAAATTTGGTAGCCCTTCACTGTCTGGAATCCTTATTTCATAGCACAAACCTGGCTATTGTTCTCCATAGTTATTGTTTTTAGATTTCCCCCCAGCAAACTTTAGCAGTTGAGCACCTTTTACATTCTACTCTAGCAATTCAAATCCATGGCTCTTCTTCCTTGAAGCTGAATTGTTATTGGTTATTTATATACAGTAATTGACTTCTTTGCCCCAGAAACAGCTAACTCTCCCTTGCTTTTGAGAATTGTTGCTTGGATTGCTCCACATCCACATTGAAAAACATATATAACAACAAATATAATTTCAATACCAACCCATATATTTGTATCATCTCTTGTAATAAACTAATAAAGTAGCCTAAATCACATGTCAAATTCCCAGTAGTTCAGTCTGTCCAAGAATTTATTTCAAATAGCTAATTTTAATTATATTAAATGACAGACTAGATGACTTTTCTCATTCTTATAATCTTATAATCATTATCTTAAATCTTTATTTCTAAAAGGAAATGAGAAACATTATTGTTATAACCCAAATGACAAAAACAGACAAGGAAGCAGCATTAGATAAATAAGTAACATATACCAAAGGTTAAATTAGAATAGAATGGAAAGAGAAAGAGAAATGGCTCTTGATCTTATATGTCACATGAGGCAGTTGAATCTAGGAATGACCAAAGGGCAAGTGGGCTTCCTTTCAATAGATGTATAGGTAGTCCTTGTTTAATGACCTTAACCAGGACCAGAATTTCCATCACTGAGCAAATCAGTCACTAGGCAAAGCATCACATAACTCTACTACTTAATGACCATAGTTCTAATAGTTCCAGTTGTTAGGCAAGGACCTCACATTCCCCATGCTCTGCCATGTTGGGTTCCACTTCAATTCTCCCCATATTATCATTATTATTATTATTATTATTATTATTATTATTATTATTTAATTAATTAATTGATTTGATTTGTATGCCGCCCTTCTCTGAAGACATCTGCCCATCTCTGTTCCTATCATTGCCCTTTTGGTCACTCTGCACTCTGCCACCACCATCTATCCTTACTTTCTCCCAGCTGTCCCAGCTTCACCAACTTCTTCTGATGTGGCACACCCAGCCAAAGCAGCTGCTGCCCTTTTGAAGACCTCTGCAGTGCCACAAAGAGTTTTTCAGGCTTTGCAGAGGGTTTGTGAAGTATCAAGTAGACCTCGGAATGCCTTTGGGTGGCCAAAAGGCAGAGCTGGTAGAAGATAAATCAGTGTGGGGAGTTGCAATTGTTAATGAAGGTGGGCTGTCAAGTGCCCAAGTTTTGATCACCTGAATGTAGGGCAATTGAACAGCCAAAACCTGGAGCATCAGTTGCAACTATGATTTTTTTCCAAGCGCTTTCATAACTTTGAACAGTGGTTGAATAAATAAATGCCTCTTAAGGGAGGACTACCTATTCCGAACCTGAGCAATCTAGGATTTGAATTGCATCTAAGTACTGGCAATGGGATAGCTTCCCCATTGCGCCAGAACGTAACTTAGCGTTATAGAGGAAGCTCCATAGTATAACCAAATGATCTACATTATTTGACAATTTTATCAGAATGGTGAAGTTGCAATATTATGACATAAGATCCACCTCTTACATGCGTCCATGAGATGTCACAATATATGTACGAAACAGGCAGAGCTTGTATTGTGGCATTACAATGCTTCTTTGCTCGCTGTGCTACCTGTATAGATAGGTATCTGTGAATACAACTTTCTCCCCTTACAGCTCCTCTTAGAACTGATTAATACACTGCTTAAGGATAGTTTAAAAGTAATGGGGAACATGTTATATATTTTAACCTCAACATTTTTCATTGTTCCCATTTTTTAAAAAATACACTTGAAGGTAACTAAATCATTTCGCTTAATGATAAAGGTAGGTCTCAATGGAGAGTGAAGCTGGAAGAAGCCATGCTACCAGATAGTGGCAGTTTTAGTTCTCACCTGTGCTAGTAACAAGAAGAACTAAAACTCTTAAGAGAAATTCCCTTCCCCTAAAGCAGTGCTTCTCAATTATTTTCTGTTATGCACCCCCTAAGAAGAAGTAAACATTAAGTGCCTCCCCATCTCTCTGATCTGGGCCCCAATGGAATTTTGGTGCTAATATTTATTATTTTACTTATTATAAGCTGCAAGCAAACTATTGGATGGGAAAGGCTGCTCTACCCACTTACCTGGGAGTAGGTCACACTAAACTCAGTGGAGCTTGTTTTCGCAACCTCCCATTTCACAACCGCCCTGCCTGGCTGCTTTATTTCCGGGCTCAGAGCAGCTTCAAACTTTCTGTCTGGGAGAATCAATCTAGACTAGAGGCACCATGCATGGTCCCCAAGGTCACACACGCCACCCTGGCATCATTCCATGCCTTCTCTGGGGGCACGCCCCACTATTTGAGAAGGACTGCCCTAAAGCAATATTAATTAATGCTGCTAAACAAAAATAAGAGAGATGGTTAAGATGATGTATTTACATGTCACTTCCTGGTGATGAAAATGTGGCAGTGGTAATAAAGGTACTTTATCCAATAATTAGGCATGAGGACTAGGCATGAGGTAGCTCTCCGGATGTGGATATGCTCAATTTCCAGTTTTCTCAGTATTAACTCTGTTGGTTTGGGCTGCTGAAAGTCATGTTTCAACTACATCTGGAGGTCTACCCCGGTGATGGCAAACTTATGGCACGGGTGCCACGCAGAGCCATATCTGCTGGCACGCGAACTGTTGCCCTAGCTCTGCTCCAAAGTGCATGTGTGTGCCAGCTAGCTGATTTTTGGCTCACACAGAGGCTCTTGGGAGGGCAATTTTGGCTTCCAGAGAGCCGCCAGGGGGTGGGGAGGGCATTTTTACCCTCCCCCAGCTCCAGGGAAGGTTTTAGAGCCTGGGGAGGATGAAACACAAGCCTATTGGGCACACCAGAAGTTGGGAAACAGGCTGTTTCCAACCTTCAAAGGGCCTACAGGGGGCAAGAGAAGCTGTTTAACCCTCCCCAGGCATTGAATTATAGGTGTGGGCACTCACACATGCGCAATAGCATGCACCCATATTCTTTTGGCACCCGTGGAAAAAAAGGTTTGCCATCACTGTTCTACCCTCTGCCATAAATTCCATTGGTGGTATTATCTTACTAAATTGGAGAGGATGATTTACTAAAAGCCCCTTAAAGTGAATGAAAGTCAGAAGCAAATTAGAAATCAGAAACTTTCTGATTCTAGCCCAATTTCTTATTTGCTCTAGCTCAGGGAAGCAGGAAAAACCATACTGCTTATGTAGGTTCGATGTTGGCCCACATAGCCGCCTCTGAAATATTACTGTATTTTTTAGAGTATATGACACACCTTCCCCCCCCCCTTAAAAAAGGCTGAATATTTGGTTGTGTCTTATACTCTGAATGTAACTTTTTCAGAGCTTTTTTTCCAGCCCTAATGAGGCGCTAACAATCTTCCCAGTTCTTTTTCATTGCTACTCTCTCGAAGAAGATTTTTTTCCAGGCCTAAGTTTTTGCAGACTTTTTTTATTGCTACTCGTTTGAAATAAGATTTTTTTAAAGTCCTAACTAACCAAGGGATAAAATACTATGCTGAAGCTGACCAGACTAAGGACGCTAGCCAGATTAATACCTGGTAGGCAGATTTTCCCCCAGTTTAAAAATGACAAATTAGAAGGACAGAAGGACAGTTTAGTCAGTAAGTCAACAGAGATCTGACATCAACTCACTTCTATGTGTGGAAAATCACTTATATATTGTTGCCAAGAGAACTCGTTGGCTGTATAAATTACTAAAAATTGTAATCTCTTTATGTCCCTATCTCAAATTATAGATAGTAAATTACAAATATTATTATGTTTACTCATCAAACATCCAGTAGCATGTCTCTTTAATTAACAGTTTCAAGTAGAATGCAGTCTTTTCAGAACAAAAGAGAAGTTAGCAGGTGGTACTTTAAGCAATATTTAGGATAGTATAGCTAACTACAATTCTCAGAATACTTTAGCATTAATCAGGCTAACAAGGATTGTCAAGCATTATTTAGTAACTTTTGGAAGGCCGCAAGATTCCCTAATCCTGAATTGATAGCGAAATCCATACTTCCAACTTTAAGCAATATAAAATGTTGATCATAATGTTTGCCTTTAATGTGTTTTCCCTAATTTTGTACATCTCTCAGAATCCATTGAAGTTGGGCAGCCAATAAATATAAATTAATAATTCAAAATAACAAGAAGCTAATATTAAAGGCCTATAGAAAACAAACGGGATGGCTTTGACAAAAATACACAAAAACTGTTACCTAGGCAAAGAGAGCTGAACTCTTCTTTAAAACCTAGAGATTAAGATAATATTCTGAAACTACTGAGGGAAATGCCTCTCAAGTTCAATGGAGCATAAAAAGAAGAAGAGCTAAAGTACAATAAGGTTTGCAAGATTGAGGTCAATCCCACTAGATAACCTAGACCAGGAAACTGACTCCAAAGGTAGACTAGAACTACTATATAATAAATAATAATTAATAATAATAATAATAATAATAATAATAATAATTTATTGGATTTGTATGCCGCCCCTCTCCGCAGACTCGGGGCGGCTAACAACAATAATAAACACAACATGTACAATCCAATAATAAAAAACAACTAAAAACCCCTATTATAAAACCAAACATACACACAAACATACCATGCATAACTTGTAATGGCCTAAGGGGAAGAGCTATCTCAACTCCCCCATGCCTGGTGGTATAAATGAGTCTTGAGTAGTTTACGAAAGACAGGGAGGGTGGGGGCAGTTCTAATCTCCAGGGGGAGTTGGTTCCAGAGGGCCGGGGCCGCCACAGAGAAGGCTCTTCCCCTGAGGCCCGCCAAATGACATTGTTTAGTTGACAGGACCCGGAGAAGGCCAACTCTGTGGGACCTTATCAGTCGCTGGGATTTGTGTGGTAGCAGGCGGTTCCGGAGGTAATCTGGTCCATTGCCATGTAGGGCTTTAAAGGTCATGACCAATATTTGATTGAGATGGGCTATATTAGCAAAATCTTCCAAGTCTGTTTTATTTCTCCTTCCTTACTCTCTACATATCTTAATAGATCCTGATCCACATATTTTCAGCCACTCTTTAACTCTCATCAGTCACCTTCACTGGTTTCCATTACCTCTTCCATTTCTGTTGTTTGACTGGCCAATATAACTGCAGCCAGAACAATGTGCCAGAGGTAATAAACACACATACTCTCTCCCTTCTTTTGTTCTCTCATGACTGCTGATGGAGCAGCAATAAACCAAATGGTTCTGAAGAAGTTGATTATGTGAATAAATGAGTTCTAGATGTTTACCCAAAGGATTGGAAATGAATCATTCCCTGTCATGATCTCAATAACGTATCAGGATTAGGTTCAGAAATATTTCAGCTATTTTCTGGAAATGAATGAAGTATCCTGATTTTTTTAAATAATCCTAGTTCAGTGCTAATTAATTGGGGTGAGTGATTTTTTGCATAATTTATATTATATTTATATATGCTGTCATTTATCCTGAATTTATCTAACTTGTCTTCAGTGATGGCATTATATAGTCAAAGTCTACAAATCAGATAAGACTATTACACCATCTCTCACTGACTAACTAATTTAGGAATTAGGAAAAAACAGATGAGCTAAAATCATTCCTAGTAAATAACAGGAGGTAAACATGATAAGAAAAAGTAGGTATTTTCAAAAATTGCTATTTCTGACTTCAAATTATTAAAATGGGGGGGGGACCTCTGGCACAGCTCTTCCATAAAACATTCCACTCCACATCTGCCACATCAGAGCTACTTGCTATGGAAAAATGCTATTGTATACAAATTCATATTTTAAAAACTCATAGGAATGCACTCCTCAGATCCAGAAGGATAGAATTTGGTCAAAAACCTTTTCACCAAATCCAGTTATTGACAATTATTGAAGACTAGTCTTTGGCCCTGATTCCACTGGAATGTGTGATACTTGTGAATACCAAGTCTTTGAAGACATTTTCTGACCACATGGCTTTGGATTCAGTTCAACTGGATTCCAATGGAAACATTTTACTAGGCAAGGAAGCTTAGGAAACACACACTGGATTGATCCAAAACCGCTTTTCTCCCTTACAAATAATAAATAACAGGTCATGCGTATAATGGACATCTGCAAGTACTAAAATCATGATCAAACATAATCTTCAAAATTGTATCAGCATCTTGAAGTGGCTTATAAATTGATAAAGTAGAAAATAAACAAAAAACATTTTTTTTCCAGTAAAAGATCGTTGCAATTACGTTGCAATTACATTTGGATTAAGACTTGATTCCTCTAAAACAAGTCTGCAGAATAGTTTACTTGTCCGTTGAATGCTCTGCCAAGCAAGGAGACATTCCACAATTTAAGCAGTACCATTAGAAGTGTAAATGCAGTGTAATTTAATATCATAACATTAAGTGTTCTCCAGGTGAGTAATCACCTGTCACATTAAATATTAAAGTTCAGTGGCAACTGTTGCATGAGTTCTAGAGGCTATACGCAAAGCTTTTAGGGATCACGTGAAACCCTGAGAATTTAGATTGAATATTTCCGAGTCCACATCTAATTGTGATGTGAGCAAGCATTTGCACACGTGCACAATAACAGACACACACAGCCGATTTCCTCTGCCCTAGTGAAGATTATCCTCACCAGCAGAAGCAAGAAACAAGAAGGTTTAATCCTAACTGATTTGGGAGGAATCTAAGCAAGCAGAGTAAACAAGACTCCTAGGGATGCTATAGCACAGGTTGTAATTGTTGCTATCTATGTTCTAACATGCTTCTATGCAGGGGTGGGCCTCAAAACATTTAGTAAGAGGTTCTCTGCCTGGTTGCTGGGTGGGTGTGGCCTATTCAGCATCCTGAACCCTGGCAGGGGAGGAGCTTTTTGCCCTCCCCAGGCTCCAGAGGCTTTGCTTGAGCCTCCGGGCAGGCAAAAATGGTCTCCCCAGGCTCTGGAAGCCCCAAACAGGCCCATTTCCAGCCTTCCCAAACTTCCAGGAGGCCCATTTTTCACCTTCCCCAAGCCTCCATTCATGCCCTGCACTTATCTGCATCAAAAACGGGCCACATGGGGGTGAGGTGGGTGGGGCAAGTCAGGAGTGGGATTTGGGGGTACTCCAAACTGCAAAGAATCTTAGCTAGAGGTTCTACTGAACCCCCGTGAACCCCTGCCTCTATGTTCCTTTGATTTCAACCCCTGCTTTTATGTTCCTTTGATTTCAAGGGAACAGATTTAGATAAATGCCTAATTTCGCCATTTAAATAACCTACTTTTTAAAATGCTGCGCATTGATGAACCATATTCAGTTCTCCAAAACAGTTGTGCTTTTACAACTACTACTCTTAAATCATAGATTCTAGGTTAGTGCTGCTACACTTAATAGGATGATTTTATAGACTGGTTTTTTCAAAAGGCTAATCTGTCCATTTATTGTAACTTTCCAATTGTCTCTTGAATTCAAAATCAAGCAGAATATTACATTTGTATACTGCTCAAAAAAATAAAGGGAACAGTTAAACAATATAATATAACTCCAAGTAAATCAAACTTCTGTGAAATTAAACTGTCCATTTAGGAAGCAACACTGATTGACAATCAATTTCATTTTGTTATCAGCACATACAACTTTCTACAGAACAAAGTATTCAATGAGAATATTTCATTCATTCAGATCTAGGATGTGTTATTTGAGTGTTCCCTTTATTTTTTTGAGCAGTGCAGTATACTTGCATTTTTGTTTATGTTTGCTCTATCAAATGGTATTCTCAAAAAAAACCCCAAAATTGATTAATTAAACTGAGAGCCTTGATGTGTAGGGTTCAGCTTGTGAGATTTCAATGAAAGGCAATAAACCCAGTAGTTGTTCACCAGATTATTCATAGAGAAGTTTCTTCAGATGTTATACATGGATTTTTTTTTTTGTAATGTCATGTTGTAACTACTTTTTTGGACCCAAGCTGGAAGACCTTGGAAAGGCCATTTCCAGAAATCCCAATCTCAATGACCTCCAGGACTTTTGAGAGTTGTTGCCTAGACCCGACTGAAAGGCACCAGTTTGCAAAAGCATATCTAGATTGTGTAGCCAGAATACTAGGGCATCTGATATTTGATAATAAAAAAGGTCATTTTCCCCAAGAAACAAAGCATTTTCCCCATTTGCCCTTCACTTAAAAATGATGTGTGTGTTTTTAAAGTATGAGCACTGATATCCAAGATCAAGTGAGCTTCAGCAGTTCCTGAGCACAAAGGAACTGCAGGGAGATCTGCTGACTAGCAGCTTGGGAAATCAGTATTAAATAAGGTATGATATAGGCTAAATTCTAAATAACTATTCAAACATAACTCTTATTGTGTTTAGTGACACTGGCTTAGGTGACAAATGCTGAAGAATAAAGAAAATAAATAAGTTGGCTCTTGATATCCTAAACCCTTTCTTAGATAAAAAAGTTACACTGAGGTCATGCCATGTATAGGCCATTTTTAAAAATATAACCATGTTGTCCTATTAGAGCTGAAAGTCAGCTCTTCACATAAAGTAGTTTTAAATAATCAAGCTGCAAGCTTCCTGTAGCCTGACTTCTGTCTTTGTCTGTTTGACCGTCTGTCTGTCTGTCTTCCATTCTCTCTCTCTCTCTCTCTCTCACTCTCTCTCTCTCTCTCTCTCTCACACACACACACACACACATCCCAACAAAAGCAAAGAAAGCATAATCGGAGAGTAGATAAGCTACTTTTAGGAACATTCCTGCCATTAGATTCATTAAATCTGGTTTCTCTGAGCACATGTCAGAAAAACACAATACACAGTACTCTCAGAATCACCTTGAACCACAAGATGGGCAGCAAATAAAATTGATAGTTTACCATCAATTTATCATTATTGATAATAAAGTGCACCCCCTCCTCCATCCACCTTAAGAACTTGAGAACTATATATTGCATTATTACTGTCACTGGGGCAGAAATTATAAAGCAGATTTTAAAAATTATCTCCTGTCCTTTCCAATCATTTTTGAAAGAACTCCCTCCAACTGAAATTAAGAGAAAGGAATAATAAATTAATTTCAAGACAATGTAGATTACATGTCTGCTTGGGCAAATATTTTGGCCAGGGGTGTCAAACTTACATCGTCACAGCATCGTCATATGATGTATTGTGACTTTCTCCCCCATTCATTAAACCAGGCATGGGCATGGCCAGCTTGTGACGCATCCGCCCTGTGGGCCACATGTTTGACACCTCTGGTTTAGGCTAAAAGGACTTTGCTCTAATGAGTACTCCACCCCATCTGGAAAAGAAACCCAGTCAATGTTCCTTTTGTTCCTATGTAATACTAGATTTTTACAAGATTTTACTTTTTAGTGTCGAAAAGAATCAGCCTTTAAGACTACTGGGCAGTACGAGATGATTCCCAACATTTTATTTCCCATCAAAAGTTTCTCCCCAACTTAAGGATGGAAAATATGTTGAATTACATGGTTTTGTGGCAAACCCCCCACCCTGCACCCAAAGTATTGTTGGATGGTAGTTTTAGTCATACTCAAGTCCCACTAATTCTGCTGATTCTACATCAAGCTTGGCTGGAATTAAATCCAGATAATAATATTTATACCAAAGCAGAATAGGAAGGAGTGTTATATTTTGTGTTATACCGAGTACAGAACTGGTCTTGGGTACTCTGCATCTTACCTTGAAGGTTGGGCATCCTTTCTGCAACACTTCAGGTGCGGTCCATAGAACTTGCAGTCACAGTGATTTTGCTTTTTAGCTGAAGAATTCAACCACCTTCACAAACTGCCTTTCCTAGTAGCGCGCTTGATCTTATCCTCTACCCCAGCACTTGGTGATAATTCAAATTCTCCACCTTCGCTTTCACTCTGTTTTGGGGGGGGGGATTCACTACCTCCCCCCCCACACACAAACTTTTTTGAGAGCATTGTTTTTCTTTTGCTCTTTTAACCCTTATCGCTTCCCATTTTTCCTTTAACGAAAACCCTTTATAGAAGCCAAATCTTGCGAAGACATCCAGTGCAGCACTGGGAAGAAATGCTTGTGGGATTCCAGAGTGGGCAGAGGACGGTGTGCCCTTTGTGATGAGCTATGTCCAGAAAGCAAATCAGACGAAGCTGTCTGTGCCAGTGATAACACCACTTATCCAAGTGAGTGTGCCATGAAGGAAGCAGCCTGTTCCCTGGGTGTGCTATTGGAAGTAAAACACCCAGGATCTTGCAACTGTAAGTGAGATTTTTAACCTTGCAGGAACTTTAATCTTCTGAAGGCAAACAAACAAAAATCCTTAGAATAGGTGAGGTTGGAAACCTTTCTTAAACAGGAAAGAAAACTATGCAGTAGTGAGATCTTATGTAGAAAGATTTGTGTGTTATGCAGAAATCTTGTGCTTTGATGAGAAGAAAAATCAAATGTTTGAGGTTCCTTTCTCTTTTTAGGAAGTGTCTAACATCAGAAAGTTGCCTTAGATGCATCTTCCTAGCTGTTTCTTGCCTTCCGTTAATATTGTTTGCTTGAGTGTGCTTTGCTGCCTGCTTTATTAACCCTTGGCTATAACCTAATTGCTCCCTCACCTCAACCCTTCCCAAACTAGCTTAACCCCTAACCATGTGGGCTGCTGTCCGCTCACGATGGCCTCTGAATGAAGGACTCAACAGCAATTTAAAAACCTAGAACACAAGAGCACTTTTTATCTAATTTCAGGAATCTGCCAAATAAACCTGAGCCATTGAGTCTCCAGAATTTGCTGCAATTATGACTTCATAGATTATGTCACACACAATTTACACATACATGCAAAAAAAAAGACAAACAAACAAACAAAAACCCACAATCAACTTTATTGTATAACCACAGGTGCCAAAGTGCATCTCACTGCAAATCTACGCTTTAAAAAAAAACACACCACATCCTATTTTGGCTATGCAGGGGGCTTTGAAAACATGCACAGACAGCTTCTGCGCTTTGTCATCCGTATTTAAACAAGAGCTCCCCTGTATTCTCCTATCTAGCCATCAATGAAGAGCCTGAGGAAGAGGATGAAGAGGATGACCAGGACTACAGCTTTCCTATATCTTCCATTCTAGAGTGGTAAAAAATTCCATCACTTTTGAAACAGCCATTGGGCAAGAATTACAATGTCCATACTGTACATAAGTGTATGCTTATTTATTTGGGGAAGAAAGAAGTATACATATAGTTGAATCTTGTAGACATTTATTTATACTGTGTCATGTTTTATAATTTATACATTAAAGAAGTCTGATTGACTGTACACTTTTTTTTTAAGAAGAAGAAATGTAATCGTTATAGGATGAGCTGTGTTATTTATTGTGAGGTCTCTTGCTTGTAAAGTAAAGCTTTTTTTCTTGTAAACTATAAATCCATTCCTTAGAGCCTAACCCTCCTCCCCAATTACAATTTTCAGCTCCTTATTTCTGCCAATGTTAACTCTTTTCCATTTTAACAAAACTCTGCATGGTCGTTTCAGTTACGTTTTCTATTTATTGTGTTTCCTTCTTGCCAATTCTGTATATAAATACATGCTCCCTCGGATATTTGTTTACAAGGAATCTTGACTGACCAAAAGGCGCTGTAAACTGAGTTAAGTATATATTTGAGGTGGAAAAGAGGGAAAGCTTTAACAAAACCTCTTTCCTGGCTATGTTCTCTGATTGTATCATGTAGTAACGGGATCTCAAAATCCTGAACGTTTATATTGTACTATGAGAATTCAAACCCAAAGATCGGATTATGAAGGGTTTTTTAGTTGCTATGTGGCTAAATGTAAAGAAAGCATTATTTTCTTTTTTTAAGAAAAAGAAGAAAAATGAAAATACATTGTCATGAACACCAATGTTTTATTAGGTCTATCCTATCAGATGGTTTTTTAGACATTCTTTTTGTTTCACGTTCAAAATGTTAACAGAATAGTATATCAAAGCTTTATCAGTTCAAGTTTCTTGCTTTTCATAATACTTTCTTTTTCTGAGGCAATTTTATATTTTCAAACATGACAAGTTAAATATAAATTCATTTAAATATATAGTTTTGTACTTTTCTACCATGTAAATGTGCAATGTATATAAAAGTTATAATGTGTATTTGTAAATAATTATGAGTGAAAAAAATAAAAAAATGGATATCCTTTCCCCCAAACCTGTGTATATTGACTTCAGTTATTGCTTGGGTTAAGATGGTGTACAAGATTGGGTTTTTAAGTGTGGGGAAGGTGATTGATGAAGAAGGTATTTAGTACTTGCAAAACGTTATTCCAAGCTTTGTTCCTAACATCCATAATGCAATGTGTCTTTATCAAATAATATCTAAATAGAAAACCACCAGATTTAAATATTTTTGACTGCTTCTGTTATGGAAAAAGGGTAATATAAACATAATAAATCAATTAATAAGTTGAGCATAACTTTTGCTTGGGTGCAAAACATCTAAAACGAATGCTAGATAATCCAGGTAACTTATGGTCACTAAATGAGAAATATTGTAAGATACCTATGTAGAACAAAGAAGGAAACAAAGATTTTGTATGCCAAAAACTGAGATCGTAGTTAGTAGTTTTCTGGGAATGTGGTAAAAAATGTATGTTCAATCATTTTTAATGTATCCTCATTACTCAATCTTGATGAGAGGAAAATTCTGCCCCATGGCATTGTAAATATTTCATTCTAATGTAAAGGTATTTTTTCAGTCTAGACAACTCTAGCTTTATATCTCCCAGCTACAACCAACTGAATATTTCTAAGTAGCCCATAAAGAAAAATAAAAGGTACTCATTTTTTTTTCATTACTGTTTTCCAGGAACTGATATTAATAGGCTCTGAAATCTGAATTCTGCATATATTCTGCGCATTTGGTTTTTTCAAAACAATTAATAATAATAATAATTAATAATAATAATTTATTAGATTTGTATTCCACCCCTCTCCGAAGACTCGGGGCGGCTCACAACAGTAATAAAAAACAGCATAACAATGGGACAAATCTAATAATAAAAATATATAAAACCCCCAACAATTTAAAAAGCATACAGCACATACAAACCAAACATAAAATATAAAAGCCTGGAGGAGATGTCTTAGTTCCCCCATGCCTGGCGATACAGGTTATGATAAGCTTATGATAATCATTATGATAATCATTCTATCCATTAACAGAATTCCTCATGTGTAATATGATACAAATTTTTCAGGTTCTTTCTTTCAATCGGATTCATTCGGAAATGGGTTACTCATGGTTTGCCTACAATTTTGCAATTCCACGTGTTCTTCAAAAAAATTTGTGATACCATTTTTATTGGCTTACCATTCTGCCACATCTCCTTTACTATCAGGGAGCTTAAAAGCAGATGATATTTTTGAGCACATTTATTTTAAATTTTAGAAATAGTGAAGGGTGCAATTGGTGGTATTTATTTGCCGATCAGTCTGCACTAACAGTGGCTACTCACACTTCTGAAAATAGCCTCATGGGAAGAACTCCCTTATAATGTCTTCCTGGGAGGATTTTAAAACTGGAGGTTTTAAAGAAGAGATTGGAAAGAGCTTGTCTGAAAAGGTAGTGATGGCGAACCTTTTTTTCCTCGGGTGCTGAAAAAAGATGTGTGCATGCTATCACGCATGCGCAAGTGCCCATGTCCATAATTCAATGCCTGCAGAGGGCAAAAACAGCTTTCCCCCACTCCCCAGAGGCCCTCTGGAGGCCAGAAACAGACTGTTTCCCAACTCTCTTGGGCCCAGTAGGCTTGTGTTTTGCCCTCCCCAAGCTCCAAAGGCTTCCCTGGAGCTGGGAGGGTAAAAATGCCCTCCCAGAACCTCTGTACAAGCCAAAAATCATCTGGCCAGCACACATATGCATGTTGGAGCTGAGCTAGAGCAACGGCTCATGTGCCAGCAGATATAGCTCTGTGTGCCATCTGTGGCACCCGTGCCATAGGTTCACCATCACTGGTATAGGTTTCCCTGCTTGAACAGTGGGTTGAACTAGAAGACCATCAATGTTCCTTCCAATCCTGTTATTCTGTTATTCCTAAAAATAGGATGGGTCCAATGAAAGTCAAGATATACACATGCACCTCTTAGTCACCTGATAATTAAAAACAACGTAAGACCTTTACACTCTAGGAAAGTCTTTCAAATTACATGAGGATGGGCAGAAAATTTGCAGCCCAATGATCCACGTTGAATGAATGCTAGTGTGGATTCTATAAGCTGTAGACCATTAAAGTCTACTGTCAGTGAATGACCTCTCCCCTGTCAGTTTGGACGGTTTATGTAGAACCAGTAGCGGGATTTTTCTCCACTTGCTGAACCAGCAACAAAGGCTGCTGAGACACACCCAGAACTAGTCCTCCAGCTTGAAATCCATTCACTGGAGCCAAATTTACACAAAAACAATGCTCTATACATGCAGTTAAACCCAGGAGCAACGGTATGTGTGCACGAAACACTTCCAGCATGACCCCGAACCAATACGGAAGGTAAGTGGAACCTGGGGGAAAAGAAAAAAGGGAGAAAGAAGGAAATACCTATTTGAAAGGTTATATAGAAATGCAAATTAATTATTAATATTAACTATATAAGTAGGAATACGTATTAATGAATATCATGAGAAATATAAACTGACTTGTCACGTAATGTCCACTGTTTTTAAATGTTTTCTGTTTGTTATATGTATTTGTAAATAAAAATTTTCTAAAATTTTTTTTAAAAAAGGAAGGTATGTGGAAGTCACCTCTGACTCACTGGTCCTTCTCTCTTTTTCTTAGTGATCTTCTTAGATCACTGCATTGTGGTGGGGTTAAAAGAAAAGAATTCATTCTGCATGGTGCTCTGACTTCTTTAGATAAAAGAATAAAAAATAAAAACACTAACAAGAGAATTATTAAGAGAATTAAGCCTTTGGCTCCAAAGGTCTATTTGCTTACTAAGAGATGCTCTATTGCAGGCTTCTCCAAGCTTATGCCCATTAATGTGATGAATTACAACTCCCCGAATGCCAAATGTATTTGACTACATATGACCATGTTGAGTGGTCACTTGGGGAGTTGTAATCCAACACATCTGGAGAGTATCAAGTGGGGAAAACTGATTCCTTTCCCAGAAATGATGTGAGGAAAAGATGAGGCTGAAACATTTGTAAGATTCTTTGCAGACAAAATAATTTGTATTTGCTCTAATTAGATGCCACTGGGATCACGTCTTAACCCCAGACGCTGAGAAGAAAGGTGGTCAAACTCACAGAAAATAGTTGAAAAGGTGGGATTTTATTCCAAGATGAGAACACATGTCCTGGTAAGGGGAGGTCTGAGTCAAAAGAGGGTGAAATGGAGGCTAGGGGGAAGATATATAAGTTAGAAGACTCAATCCCGATTGGCTAGATGGACGGTGTCATCCCATATTTGGATGTTGGCTTCACCTACTATGGCACTGAGGATGCAACATTTGTAACATTCTTTGCAGACAAAATAATTTTTATTTGCTCTGGTTAGATGCCACTGGGATCAAGCCTTACCCCAAGCTGGGCACTATCTTAGAATATTATCTGGATTTTATTTACCCTTACGGAAAGTGAAGAAATAGGTATGGTTCTTTTAAGGCTATGAGCTCAGTCACTCGTGTATCATTTGGGTCCTTTAGACAACAAGCATATACTGTATGTGGTTGGTTTCATGAGATGAGCAATGCTTCTTTGAGAAAAAGAAATGCCAATTGCCTTAAGGCAACGTTATGTCCTCTCCTGCCACCGCCACAAGGGCACAGTCTCTCAGTCCAGCTCCTTTATATAACTTCGGCCTGATCTCCAATCTTCAACTTTGGAGAAATATTTTGCAGGCTATTGAAGGGGATCAGAGGATCTTAGATGAAGTGAATTATCTACTGTATATCACTTCTAGTCAAGATGCAGGGCTGGGACCAAAGCTACACTGATTGTTCTGGTGGATTAATTTTGTTAAGGCTTGAAAGGAGGGACTATTGACCATAATATCTCTCTGGACTGTAAGGTTTGGGGAATGATCGTCAAGCCATTCCTATCTGGTCACATGGTTGGCAAGCCACACCCACAAATAAGCCATGCCCACAGTGTGGGAGTAAAGGTTTTTGCAGCCCTTCATTGAACACGATGGATACAAGCTCTGCTCTTTTTAATGTGCAAATAATGTTGTCGTATGAATGTCAGAAGTGGGGCTGCATCATGACACTACAACTGCCTCCTGGATGATTTTGGTTCCACCTGCATGGACCAACATGAACTAAAACACTATCTAGTAATGCTTCTGCACCTTCATTCAGCCCCAAAATACTTAACAATAACCTGTCGAAAAAGTTGTTGTGGTTGAATAATGGCCACTGATCGGGGACTCATTAGCACACCAAAAGGGTGTGCAAATGCAAGGTAGCGTGTGCCCTCACCCATAATGCAATGCTTTCCCCCTCTGCCCTCCTCCATGAGCATAATCCCCCCATGGTCCCCCCCTCTGTGCATGTGTGCAGGCCTCACTGAAGCCTCCGGACTTCCATTAAGCCCATTGGGCTGTTTTTCGTCATTCCCAGAATTCAGGAAAGCCTCCCGAAACCTGGGGAAACAGGCCAACAAGGTGTTTGGAAACAAACTTCCAGTTGGGCCATTGGGCCGTTTTTCGTTGTCCCCAAGCTTCAGGAGGCTTTCTGAACCTGGGGGATGGCAAAAAAAATGGCCAAAAAGAAGCCCAAAAATCAGCTGTGCAGCATGCACATGTGCGCTGGAGCTGGCATACGGCAACATCTTGTGTGCCCTCAGATATGCCATAGGTTTGCCATCAATGGTATATATTTTACCTCTCGTGTAAACAGTCTGGTGCGAAGTTGAGGAAGGCAGCTCTTTATCACTAATATTGTTGAGTTGTGGAATAACGACAGGGGACAGACTTCAAGGAACACTTCTTTACTACTTAACACAACTTCTCTGTGCAACCAGCAACTTGCAGTCTTTCAGCTAGCCCTCTTACAGGGAGCTTTCAGATGCCTCAGCCAATAGGGTTTGAGCATTCGCCTGCTCAAATGCTGGAACTGGGTGAAACAATGTATTCAGTTTAATACATAACAAAGAGGGGTGGGCTACTGCCCGAACTAGAGTCAACACAATTGGGTAGTGAAAATGGAGCTCCATCCCAGAGCACCCAATTTGCACTGAAAGATGTTGAAAGAAAATGCAGGGTGTCCTGCATACGCCACGCCCACAGTGTGGTAGTAAAAAGTTTGTTAGCCCTTCACTGATAAAAAATATGGATTAAGTCTATCAAATGGTTTTTTACGTGGTGAGTTTCACATTTCTTTGAAAAAGGATTGAATATAGATGCAAAATGAGTAGTCATTTCAATGCACAAATGGGACCATTGTTCTTAATTTCTTTCAAGATTTGTTTGCTTTTTAATTTCATAGTAGTATTTTACCTAATTTCATATATATATATATATTTTGTCTTAATACAGTGGGAATTATGCTACTTATTTGCAACAATCATGCCACTTAAATTCAACAGTGTGGTCAGACAGGTTCTATGGAGAAGACAAAACCTGTTGCAAATAAATCCCAGCGACCGGTTATGTTAGGTCCCACAGAGTTGGCCTTCTCCGGGTCCCGTCGACTAAACAATGTCATTTGGCGGGACCCAGAAGAGCCTTCTCTGTGGCGGCCCCGACCCTCTGGAACCAGCTCCTCCCAGATATCAGAGTTGCCCCCACCCTCCTTGCCTTTCGCAAGCTCCTTATAACCCACCTCTGTCGTCAGGCATGGGGGAATTGAAATTTTCCCTTCCCCCTAGGCTTATAGAATTTATACATGGTATGCTTGTTTGTATGATTGGTCTCTTAAATTGGGGTTTTTTAGATTATTTTTTAATATTAGATTTGTTACATTGTCTTCTTTATTGTTGTTAGCCACTCCGAGTCTTCGGAGAGGGGCGGCATACAAATCTAATAAATAAAAATAAAATAAAAAATAAAATAAAATAAGTAATATCTAACTCAGTATGATAAATTACAATTTGAATGCACAGATTCATTCCTTCAAATCCAATGGGTTGACTAGTGAAATTGAGGAACCTGGAAAATCTGATTAACAATTAACTTTCTGATTAATGAAACTTCACTTTTTCTGGGAAATAAGAAAACAAAATAGGATCCATTAGTAATCTCTTCCTCCACAATGGCATGTAATTATATTTCATAGAAGTACAACCAAAAACAAAGCATTCCATAATCATTGTAGCAGCTAAATTATATCGCAATTGGTAGGTGAAGCTGTGGCATTTGGAATGGTTGAGCCCCATTATGAGATCAAGTCTGCCACATGTTTAAAGAGATACCACTCTGTTTCAGAAATGCAAGGAATGTGTGAGACACTTAATCCTACGGGAGACTAGCTGAATGCATAAACAAGGCAGATTACAGGAGGTAACAAAGCTGCAGATGAATTTAATATGAGGTGTCCATGCTGAAATGTATAAACGTGTTAACCTGCCAACTGTTCCATGTTGCATCCATATTCATACAGTAATTGCATGAATTTGGCTGGGGAAAACTAAAGAGAGTATTATGCTTTTAGATTTTAATATGTTGTTATACAATTGTCTGTAACTTTAAAAAAAATCATAGCATGGCATTTAAAGATACTTATGTGAATATTAGTTTGATTGTTGAATGAACGATATTAATGTTTTTTTTCTTTTTAATTAGCATTTTAAAGACTGTTTTTTAATGTATTAATTGGATTGCTATTATTCTTGTTTTTCTGAATATGCTTTGAGCCACCCCGAGTCCTTGGAGAGGGGCAGCATACAAATCCAAATCTAAATTGTGATTGTGATCCCACTATATAAAGCGCTGGTGAGACCACATTTGGAATACTGTGTTCAGTTCTGGAGACCTTACCTACAAAACGATATTGACAAAATTGAACGGGTCCAAAGACGGGCTACAAGAATGGTGGAAGGTCTTAAGCATAAAACGTATCAGGAAAGACTTCATGAACTCAATCTGTATAGTCTGGAGGACAGAAGGGAAAGGGGGGACATGATCGAAACATTTAAATATGTCAAAGGGCTAAATAAGGTTCAGGAGGGAAGTGTTTTTAATAAGAAAGTGAACACAAGAACAAGGGGACACAATCTGAAGTTAGTTGGGGAAAAGATCAAAAGCAACATGAGAAAATATTATTTTACTGAAAGAGTAGTACATCCTTAGAACAAACTTCCAGCAGACGTGGTTGTTAAATCCACAGTAACTGAATTTAAACATGCCTGGGGTAAACATATATCCATCCTAAGATAAATACAAAAAATAGTATAAGAGATAGTATAGTAATAGTATAGATGGAACATGAGGTCTTTGTCTGCCATTAGTCTTCTATGTTTCTATGTTTCTCAATCCATCCATCCATCCATCCATACATACATACATACATACATACATACATACATACATACATACATACAAATTAAAATAGGTAGCATGAAAGAGACCAATATGAAAGCTCTTAGCATTCCAAAATAATATTGACCTGGACTATTTTCTGGTAATAACAACAAAGACAGAGGAAGTAGTGTTTTAAAAATAGGAGGATTAAAAGATGAAAAATAAATTCCGTGACAAAATCCTAAGAAACTTGTTTCATTGTACACATTCAAATCCAGTCATGATAAGACAGTTGATCCAAGCCCAATGAACTCAATAGCCAAATCCAGAATAATAATTAAACAATTATATATTGCAAACTTTACTATATGGGTCTGTGAAGACAGACTGAGTTTTATCCCAATGATACCTTTTACAGCATGCACACACGACTCATTCATGCCCCACACATGCTTACACAACCCCCCCCCCACACACACACACACCATTTTGGGCCTAGCAGGCCTCCCTGCAGGCATTTGAGACCAAAATCGGGTGCGAGGTGAGTGCGACATCCCCCACACCCTATTTTGGGCCTAGCAGGCCTCCCTGCAGGCCTTTGAGACCAAAATCGGGTGCGAGGTGAGTGCGACATCCCCCACACCCTATTTTGGGCCTAGCAGGCCTCCCTGCAGGCCTTTGAGACCAAAATCGGGTGCGAGGTGAGTGCGACATCCCCCACACCCTATTTTGGGCCTAGCAGGCCTCCCTGCAGGCCTTTGAGACCAAAATCGGGTGCGAGGTGAGTGCGACATCCCCCACACCCTATTTTGGGCCTAGCAGGCCTCCCTGCAGGCCTTTGAGACCAAAATCGGGTGCGAGGTGAGTGCGACATCCCCCACACCCTATTTTGGGCCTAGCAGGCCTCCCTGCAGGCCTTTGAGACCAAAATCGGGTGCGAGGTGAGTGCGACATCCCCCACACCCTATTTTGGGCCTAGCAGGCCTCCCTGCAGGCCTTTGAGACCAAAATCGGGTGCGAGGTGAGTGCGACATCCCCCACACCCTATTTTGGGCCTAGCAGGCCTCCCTGCAGGCCTTTGAGACCAAAATCGGGTGCGAGGTGAGTGCGACATCCCCCACACCCTATTTTGGGCCTAGCAGGCCTCCCTGCAGGCCTTTGAGACCAAAATCGGGTGCGAGGTGAGTGCGACATCCCCCCACCCCATTTTGGGCGTAGCAGGCCTCCCTGCAGGCCTTTGAGACCAAAATCGGGTGCGAGGTGAGTGCGACATCCCCCCCCCCATTTTGGGCCTAGCAGGCTTCCCTGCAGCTTCATGGGACCAAAAATGGGCTTTTTTGTACCTCCTACACTTGCCTCACCTCCAAGAATGCACATGTGACCCTCCTACTCCCTGTACATGGATGCACATCTCCTGCATTCACCCTGTACTTTGTACATGCATAACAGATGCCTGAAGATCAGTTGGCTGGCGGTAGATGCATGCACATGGGTGATAGAGCTGAGCTAGGCCAGGGGTAGGCAAATTTGGCTGTTCTGTGACAGGTGGACTTCAATTCCCAGAATTCCTCAGCTAGCATGATTGGCTCAGGAATTCTGGGAGTTGAAGTCCATGAGTCATAGAAGAGCCCATTTTGCCTAACCCTGAGCTAGGTGATGGCTCATATGCCCAGAGAGGGCTCTGCATGCAGAAGTAACTGTGTTTTTCTTAACTGTAGAATTTCTAGCTTTAAAATCTCTGTTACAAAGCAACGTTGCCTCTACACACCTCATGATGCCATAAACTGGGGGGGGGGGGAACACCCTTTCTTCTCCAATTTTGTAGACTTGGGGTGTTTTGCAATATAACACCCAACTGTCAAAGGATGCATCTGGAAGGCCCCAGGTTGAACAACACAATTTACATAGAAGAAATTGAAAATGGGGAAATATTTTGCTTTGAAATGGCCAATTCAATATTGCATATGTATGTACAACATTGTTCATATGGACTTATATGTCAATAAGCAGATTTTGGTGCATGGTCCTTCACAATGCTTAATATAAGATGACCAGACGTCCTGCTTTTGGAGGGACAGTCCCGCTTTTTAATAGTTTGTGCTGTGTCCCACAACGTTTCAAAGATAGGGTCACCTTATTCTAGGGGCTATCTGGTCAAGCCTTTCTTCTGAGCGAAGGAAGACAAAACTTGCACGGAGGTAGCTGTGGAGGCTTTGAAAGAGAGACTATTAAATAAACTGGGGATTTTCTCTCTCTCTCTCTCCTCCCTCCCTCCCTCTCTCTCTCTCACACACACACACACTCATGGCCACAAAAAGGTTCTCTTCCCTCCTGCCCCCTTCCAAGAGTCTCCAACTATGCAGCCACCGCTGCTCCTCTAAAGATAGGGAGGGAGGGAGGAAGAGAGAGAGAAAGAGAACAAGACGGAGGGAAGGAGGGAGAGAGAGAAAGAAAGAGAGAGGGAGGAAGGAAGAGAGAGAGAAATATCTAGTTTGAAACTAGCTCAACTATTTAAGTGGCATTTTGATACTTAGCAGAGTTACTCTCCAGTCTTTTTGTGGAGGCTTTACAAGGCCATGTATGCAACCAAAAGCAAATTGGTCATGTTTAATGTTTCTATGCAGGATAATGACAAATTCCTTTCTAATTTTATTGTAAATGAATTGTACAGATGTCATATTTTCAGGTTTTAAAAAAATCAGCAACATGTTTCTGTACAAATGTTTAAAAGTATGGCTTTTTCTAATTGGATATTGTATTTTTTAAGTCTCATTGAGGGCGCTTTTAATTGCTGCTAAAAAAAATTTATTGCTGCTAAAAAAAAAATCAAAACAACCTCCTTAAGGTGCAAGTCAGCTGAAACTCCTAGAAGGACTAAAAGTAGATAATTCATTAACAATCAAGGCATGTCAAACCAATCTGTGTTGGAACTATACAGTATAGTTCGAGTCAGTTTCCTGAACTGGAGCACATGGATACCAGAGGTAGAAATTGTTTATAATTATTCTTGGTTTCTGGAAGTACAGTACTGTCTACAAGGTGGGAAAATGTTCCTCTAAAGAGATGCCTCTTGTGGCTTGTACAGATATAAAATGTGAAACATTTTCTAACTGCCTTGTATAATAACAGACCTTGAAGGTTTTCTAATCCAATTCAACCCCCCTGCTTAGGCAGGAAGCCCTACACAACTTCAGACAAATGGGTATCCAATATGTTCTTTAAAATCTGCAGTGTTGGAGCATTCACAACTTCTGGTGGCAGGCTGTTCCACGGATTCATTCATTATTCTGTCAGAAATTTTCTCCTTAGTTCTAAGTTGCTTCTCTCCTTGTTTAGTTTCCACACATTGCTTCTTGTCTTACCCTCCGGTGCTTTGGAGAATAGCTTGACTCGTCTCAGATAATTTAGGTACGTAATTTGTTTATTTATTTCATAGACCAAATTTTTAATCAAGGAACCCAACACATACACACCGTCAATGGTGTCCCACTTTACCAATGTGAAAATCTGGTCACCATAGCTTAATATCAATCACAAAAGGTGAGTGGACTATTTACTTACTTACTTACTTACTTACTTACTTACTTACTTACTTACTTACTTACTTACTTACTTACTTACTTACTTATTTATTTATTCAATTTTCAACTATCCATTACTGTTGTTATTATTAGCAGTAATATAATTACTTAAGAGTATTTATTAAAATAGTTGTACATAATACATGTTTGGGGTAGATAAACAACCTGAAACTTCACCAACGTGGTTAATGATATGAAGAATTTTGGGACGCCTAATTTTAAAAGGATTATTTAAGTGACTGTCAAGATTTTGTCATTATAATAAAAACATCTGCCTTAAGCATTAGCAATACTTTTTAAAATTAGCTGTAGCTAAATGGAATACTTTGGGCAACATTTGGCCTAATGTAAGCTGGACCTTACTTGTCTGAGCCAGATTTATAACTGAGAGTATTGGGGTGGGTTTTTTGCTTTCCTTAAATTAACAGGAAAAAATTACCCATGTTCTAATATTGCACCACCCTGAAATCCTGAATTAATTTGAAATGAGTTTGGGATCGCTTACACTTCTCTGAAGCAAACTGAAACAAGTTATATACAAAACCTAGCCTTAAAAAGAATTGTTTATATTCAAAACTAGGTTTTGTGGTCCTATTTTTTTTATCATTATTTCTGCTTGATCCTTGATGCTATAGATATGCCAAGTATTTTGAGATCCGGGAACAATAAGTGAAAAAGGCAAGTGTTGTTTAAGTGTTGTTTTTACTTATTTTATATGACTAATGTTCACACTGGCAGTCCTGGGAAATCTATACCTCTTATTTTGGAAAGCTCTGCCTGAAAAGGTTTCAACTCCCTAGAGACTGATATGTAGATGAGACATTAAGGAAGATTATAATACCCTGTTATTACCTCCCCACATGCTACTAACCAGCACAATAGCCTGAGAATAGTCTTCATTCACCAATTTGGGTTGCTATTGAATTCATCCTCTTGTTCCAGGTCTTCACACTGAAAAGCCATGACTGGAGAAGGTTGTGAGCATTGAAGGAGAAGGAAATCTGGTGCTAATTGTGATGGAAGATTTTGAATCCAGTGAAGTGACAGACAGATCACAAGGAAGTTAGGATCCAAATCAGGGACTTCATTCTCTCCTGCCTCTTTTTAGAAACTTTAACAAGAAGAGATTATGTCCAAGCCAAAGGATACTAGAATAGAGAAAATAAAAGCTGCCAATTTTAATGCTAGTATTTCTAAATGTATACAGTAGTCCCTCGCTATACCGCGCTTCACCTACTGCGGCTTCACTTCATCGCGGGCTTCTGAGGAAGTCGATCGGCAGATTTAAACAGCCCGCCGAACTCGATCGGCAGTTTTTTTTTTTTTTTTTTTAAATCTAAAATTGTAAATACTGTATTTAAATACTGTATCTAAAATAAATACTGTGTGGGAAGGGTTTATAAACACTTAAAACAATGAAAACTTACCAAACAATTACAATATAAATACTTAAATAAGTACTATCAGTCGATAAATTCCCCATCGCGGATTTCACCTATCGCGGCCAGGTCTGGAACGTAACACCAGCGATAGGTGAGGGACTACTGTAGTAACAAATCATTTAACAGATTAGGAAAGATTAATATTTAATTTAGGAGCAATACATTTCTACATTGCTTCCTTTTGATGTTAAATATAATATGCCAGTAAACAGTGTGGCTTTTGTTGATGAAATTTTGAAGTTAATCAACCTTGTCATATTTTTAGTAGCAGGAAATCCAATTTGGAATGAAATAAACGCCACTCAAAGTTACCCCGAGGAAAGATGGACAGCAAATAAATATTATAAATATTTTATAACCATAAATAAATAAATAGAATCTAAAGAACTTGAGGTTGGGAAAATTATTCTTTTAAAAAAACCAATATTCTATATATACACACGAAAGCTCTGTTTTACTGAGAACATTGTTTTCCATTAAATGCTCTTTATTAAAAACATATCTAAGACCCAGTAAAGTCAGGTTTTTAGCAAGGCATCAATAAGTTCATAATAATGAAGATCAGATTTATTAATATAGTAAGAATGTAATAATGTGGTTGCAGGCCCTTAGAAATAGAGTTAGTCCTGCCTTAGGCACAAAGACAGCTGGCTGACCTTGGGTCAGTAATGTTCTCGCAGCCTTAGGAAGAAGACAATGGCAAACCACTTCTGAAAAACCTTACCAAAAACATGCAGGGACTTGTCCAGGCAATCTCTTAGAATCAGACCTAAATGAATGGAAGAAAAGCAATGCTAGTCTAGATTAGCCAAAATATTAATAGCAGACTTACACTGATGGAATTTGCATATCTGAATGTATGGTATGTTTAACAATAAGTAGCATTGAGAAAAGAGCTAATTTGATGTAGTGGTTAAGGCATCCGGTTAAAAACTGGGAGACCATGGGTTCTAGTCTTCCTTTAGGCACAAATCCAAATGGGTGACTTTGGGCCAGTCACAACCTCTCAGTCTCAGGAATAAGGCAATGGTAGCCACTTCTGAAAAATCTTGCCAAAAAACCTGCAGAGACTTGTCCAGGCCATTGTCAGCAGTGATCATTTATTTAAAAGCACAAACACATTAGAATAGTTTGAACATCTTTGGCCCATGGTTTGTGAGATTTGATTCAATACTGTTATCTAGTGTAAAATAACCTATACTATTTTTTTTTAAAAATATATATCATTAACAAAGTTGGAAGGGACCTTGTAGGTCATCTAGAATTCTATTCTATTCTATTCTTTATGAATTGTTATGAATTGTTTTATTGTGTTGTGAGCCGCCCCGAGTCCACGGAAAGGGGTGGCATACAAATCTAATAAATAAAATTAAATAAATAAATATTCTCCACTCCACTCCATTCCAACCCCCTCCTCAAGCAGGAGACTCTACACCATTTCTGACAATTTGGTTTGCTTCTGTGTGATAACTGGTTTTTGAGGGAATTGCTTCTTGCAGCAATTTTTGTGCAAGAAGCAATTTTTATGTAATTTCATAGCTGCTTTCATATGTTTACCTGTGTGTGGCTTTTGAGCTCCTGCAACTTGATGGGTTTCTGATTGCCCTGCTTTTGTTTTCCTAGGTTAATCTTAGTCCCAGGTCTTTTGTCTTTCTTACCCTGGGGGTTAAGGAAACAGGAAAAGGGCAGTTCCAGGTGAGCTAATTTTAACCTTCTGATTCCCCTTGTCTTAATGGGTGTACTTAAGAATTTAGCTGGTGCATTTTCTTTAAGGGGAAAGGGCTGGCTTGTATTTCTTGGCAATAGTTTTTGTGGTTTCTGGTTTTGTGAGGTTTCTGGCGCTTTATGCTAATACTTTCCATAATGCCTTGATGTTTTTTATTCCAGTGGTTTTATCTTTCCAGTCCCTGGGGGGGGGGGGGAATGGTGTTTTGGGGAAAAACTGTTGTTATTCTTTTGGCGTTTCCCTGGCACTGTCATAATTTGGTTGTGTGTTTATAATGTCCCACAGTTATCTACATATTAATAATGATCGAATACTAATAATATTTGCTTACACACTTTAGTGCCCTTTCCTTACACCTGTTTTCTTTCATACTTTTAGATTTGTAATTTCTGTTTCTGTTAGTTAACCATTGAGAAAATAAATCCCATTTTAAAAAGTATTTGAAGCCTTCTCCTTGATTTTAATTGTCAATTTATTCATTTATGTACATTGTAATATTTTCTTTGTTTCATTTTCATATCTTTGTTTTTTCACTGTTGTGCAAACACAATTCCAGAAGCTATCAATATATGTAAACTTAAATATGTATTGTATTCCCTGTGAAATACTCTACAAAATACAGTGCTACCTCATCTTACGAACTTAATTGGTTCCGGGAGGAGGTTCGTAAGGTGAAAAGTTCGTAAAACGAAACGTTTCCCATAGGAAACAATGTAAAACCGATTAATGCATGCAAGCAAAAGAAAAATCGCAAAAACGGCATTCCTCTGGGTGCCGCCACCCGGCTGTCCCCTTTTGAAACAGCCCGGCGCTTCTCGGCGTTCTCCTGAACGCGAAACCCGAAAAGTTCGGCAAAAGTTCGGGTTCGGCGTTCGGATGGCTGCTGAGAAGCGCCGCCGCCCAGCTGTCACCTTCCAAAACAGCCAGGAGGCTTCTCGGCATTCTCCTGAACACCAAACCCAGAGGTTCGGCAAAAGTTCGGGTTCAGCATTCAGGAGAATGCTGAGAAGCGCAACCGCCCAGCTGTCACCTTGCCAGAAGAGCCATGGAGCTGTCGGCCAGTCGGGAGGCTCAAACAGAGGTGGGGAATCGCAATAGGGAATTCCAGGGACGGAGCTTTGACGTCATGGAGATGTCCTTCCTGGGCAGCTGAAACGTGGACTCCAGGAAGGAAGTCTTCGTGACATCAAAGCTCCGCCCCTGGAATTCCCTATTGGGATTCTCCAATTTCCGGGTTTGGCATTCGCGGTGGCAGGTTCATAAGGCTAAAAAAGTTTGTAAGAAGAGGCAAAAAAAATTCCGAACCCTGGCTTCGTATTTTGAAAAGTTCGTATGACGAGGGGTTCGTATCACAAGGTACTACTGTATTTCTGGTTTTAAATCCATATCTTGCTTTACCATTACTTCTAACCATGGCACCACTAACTCTTGAATAGCTACTTGGACTGACCTAAGTACTAAATCTAATTCATATATTCCTGTTTTTTGAACTGAGGAATAAATTTCAGAAAAAGAAATCTGTATTACTCTCTGAATATGCCTATGACATTCATTCTTCTTGATCTAACTTCTTAGATGAAAAACTACATTTTTCCTGATTGTTGAGGGACATCCTTCCTGAAAATTCTGCACATTCTAGGTTTATAACAAAGATCCCTTCTGTTACCTGTAGTCCTCAACTTACAATCACAATCGAGTCCATACCACAATATTACTTTATTTCTTTCGCAGTTAGTATTATTTAACAGGATGAAGAAGAGGCAACAGTGTTTGATTTATACACAAAGAAACCGAGATAGGGACAATCAGATGATCCAAAACAGTCACCAGCAACACTAGTACCACCTGCAAAACCGCTTGTACCACTTTGAAGTGGGAGAAAGCAGCAAGTCCATCTCCTCAACTGAAAGTCTTAGAAACATAGAAACATAGAAGTCTGACGGCAGAAAAAGACCTCATGGTCCATGGTTATACTATTTTCTGTATTTTATCTTAGGATGGATATATGTTTATCCCAGGCATGTTTAAATTCAGTTACTGTGGATTTATCTACCACATCTGCTGGAAGTTTGTTCCAAGGATCTACTACTCTTTCAGTAAAATAATATTTTCTCATGTTGCTTTTGATCTTTCCCCCAACTAACTTCAGATTGTGTCCCCTTGTTCTTGTGTTCACTTTCCTATTAAAAACACTTCCCTCCTGGACCTTATTTAACCCTTTAATATATTTAAATGTTTCGATCATGTCCCCCCTTTTCCTTCTATCCTCCAGACTATACAGATTGAGTTCATTAAGTCTTTCCTGATACGTTTTATGCTTAAGACCTTCCACCATTCTTGTAGCCCGTCTTTGGACCCGTTCAATTTTGTCAATATCTTTTTGTAGGTGAGGTCTCCAGAACTGAACACAGTATTCCAAATGGGGTCTCACCAGCGCTCTATACAGCGGGATCACAATCTCCCTCTTCCTGCTTGTTATACCTCTAGCTATGCAGCCAAGCATCCTACTTGCTTTCCCTACCGCCTGACTGCACTGCTCACCCATTTTGAGACTGTCAGAAATCACTACCCCTAAATCCTTTTCTTCTTCCAAACGTTTTGTTTGTACAAGGCCAAACCTTCCAAGAAAGTTAGTAATCCATTTTCTATTGCATTTAGAATATCACTTTCTTTATTTCTGCATTTATTTATTCATTTATTTATTACTTAGATTTGTATGCCACCCCTCTCCGAAGACTCTTTAATTTACTATTTTACTATTTACTATTTTACTATTTTACTATTTTACTATTTTACTATTTACTATTAATTTACTATTAATCCTAATCATAGTCCTAGCCTCTTTTATTCTGCAGATCAGAAAAACAGGCTAATGCGTCACTGTTGCCTAAATTTATTACTCTTCAAAAGAAAAAAAAAATTAAGTTCAGACATCTAACAAACTTCATTGTTAAAATGCGCCCCCACTTAATTTCCTCCAGCAATGCTAGACACATAAATGTATGATTTTTAAAATTTCACATAGTGCCACCAATCAAATGTTGTTCTTGGCTACTAGCAAAAATTGAAATGATGATTGCAACCACTGCCTAACATTTCAATTCCAACACATATACAAGGAAATCCCTCTCATAATCTTATTACCTTAGCCAACTCAGACCAAGGTACATAAGAGCTGTAAGTAAAAACAATATATCTGGCAGGAATATTAATGATTTTCATTATGGCATAGTGAAGCTGAGCATTTTCATATAACAGTCATTTTTTAAAAAAATAAGTACATTTAACATTTGTTCTTAAGAGACTCTTCTTTAATAATTTAATTTCTACTACATAGGTAGCTCTTGGAATTTAACAAAGCTTCACTTTACAAATCCATGAATAACAGATTATATATCAAGATCTACTTAAGTAAAAAACTGTTTTGCATGTAAAATAGTTTTGTCTCCTTTGTTAGGGACTTCTCCAGGCTAAATATCATATTTAAGAAGACTACCAGTGTTCTCACTCAATGAACATTTGACAGCAGAGCAAAGAATATTATACATATCAGAAAGGTCAGAAAAAATGGTGTTAGAACATGCAGATTTCCAGACTCCATGATCCTAAATGGTTTCTGGCATTAGAAATTATAACTAGCATTTTCAATTACGCATGGGAAATGGCTGATTGTCACTAAGATATGTGGGTGTATTTTCATCTAGATTAATGAAGAAATTCTAATTTTATTACAGTTGAAAGTATAAAGGACAGTCAGCTGCATATTAACAAACATAACGTCATGGGTAATTTAAATTATTGTATTAACTAGGTGGCATTTATGCAAAACTAAAGTTATAAATTCAATAAAAAAAGAACAAGATAATTATTTTAAGGATTTTTATAAATTTTGTAAACTAATGAGAATTGATGGGAGGATTACAATAATCCTTGATGCACTGAGTTTTATTTATGTCTGATTTTTCTGATTTGTTACAGAAGTGATGATCAATGTTAAATGTTTACTTGACTTCTTTTGAAATATTAATGAAAAGATAAAAATAAGCTGCAATATAAATACATGACAGCTATGATAGAAACAGGTCTGTAACAATAATGCATACATGAAAGACACTTTTAAATAAAATAGGTACCTCATAAATTCCCCAAAGTTCCATTGATAAAATTTGGAATATTAGTTCTAAAAAATAACATTGCATCACACAATTAACACTCTTTTAACAAGAATGCATAAATTAATACTTGTTTTGACTGGAAGGATGAGTTTAGGCAAATTATTGATGAGCCGACAGAGGAAACCTTGATAAATGGGTAATGAAAAATGTGCATTTGTAATTTTGTAAAAGGTGACATGTTGTGATGTGAACTGTATTGTAACAGGAATTCTCACGTTGCAAATTAAAACAACAGAAATAAATAAGGTAAGTATAAAATAAGGTAAAGAAATACTGTCTAGGAATCATAGATTTTGCAAAACATAATTTGTAGAAGATGTTTTGAGGTGCCTCTCAAAAACAAGAATTTGGTTGCATGGGATAGAGAATTAATGTCACTTTTGCTTTGCCAATGCTTCCTGTTGGGTTAAGAAGTCCTTTATTCTCTATGACAGAATCCGCAGCTGAATGCTTGATAATGTCGAAGGGCTATTAATATGCTAAGCCTTTTAATAGGATGGGATACCACTATCCTGTTCTCTCCAATTTTATAGTATGGCTCCCTGGTTTATAATTTTACTTAAAGAAATCTAAGCTTGTACTATTTAAGCTGGTATAATTTAAAATCTAATATATAGTAATAAAAATGGAGTCACGTTTTGGTAAGTTTATCAGATTACTTTTCTGTACTAAAGTATAAATTTCACTTCACTGTGAAAAAAGAAGGATCACATGATTATTAATTGCTCTTGAAGTTTGGATCTCTTCTTAGGTACTTTTTTAAAAAGTCATTTATATATTGTTGTTTGGGTAATGAATATAGTATTTCAGTATAGTAGTATTATATTTATTAAACTACCCCCCATTTCATTTTATTGCATGGAATGAATGATAATGCAATTTTGGCCAGTTGGAATTCCTAATTCATTAAGAAGAACACAGATTGGTCTAGTTAATTTTTGGGGTTGTAAACCAACAATGTATTTCACTAGACAATGCCAAAACAGAACATCCAATGGATTTTCTGCGGTTTATTGTGTAGGACAGGACAACAGCAAAGAGGTGCAATCATATACTGTACTTGTGTCCAAAAGTCAATCCTCCTAAATTGGCCTCTCAGGAAACTGAACATTATCCAAGAACCTTAAGATGCTATTCAGTGATGGACAGCAAAAATGACTGCCTGCCCACCCACCCTGTTTCAAGTTTAGGAGATCATAAGAAAAGATAACTCCACTGGCGAATAAGCTTCAATGAATTCAATATGTCTCACTTTTCAATAAAAGGTATACATTGTTAGGGGTGTTAAAGGCTGGAATGTGAGATGTGAGATATGACACATTTTCTGTTTTAATTTATATCCTGCACTTTCATGATTAACATATGTTACCTAATTGCCTGATAAGAAGAAACAAATATAAAAGTGGAGAATACCATATTTATTCAAAAATAGATAGAAAGGAAATAATCCATACAATATTCTCAAGAAATTTATGAAATATGCTCACTTTTAAAAAAATAAATAAATCATTTGAAAATGAATTTTCTTCTTTTTAGGTAACTACAGTAAGGCATATAAAGAAATGCAATGTACTTGGAACTGGGGTATATATATGATATGTCAAGAATCGTAAGGTACAACATTTAATGATTGTGATAGGTTACAAATAAGCAATCAGGAAACAATCAATATTAATATAAATCATAAGGATATAAGCAGCAAGTTACAGTCATATAGTCATAAGTGGAAGGAGATGGGTGATAGGAACGATGAGAAGACTAATAGACAGTAATAGCAATGCAGCCTTAGGGAATAGTTTGACAGTGATGAGGGAACTATTTGTTTACGCAGAGTGATGGCATTTGGCAAAAAACTGTTCTTGTGTCTAGTTGTCTTGGTGTGCAGTGCTCTATAGCATTGTTTCTAGAGTAAGAGTTGAAACAATTCATGTCCAGGATGCAAGGGGTCAGTAAATATTTTCATGTATAGGTAAAGGTATATAAATGCATGCTGCAAGTATATATTTATGTGTTGTATGCAAAATGAGCACAAATGAATAATGAAAACAATGCAATGAAATTTCAAGAAAGATGGATTTATTATAACAGTGGTTATTCACATCATCTCTGGATGGCATCTGCACCTCCCTAAGGGTGGTACTCCTCATAGCTTGTGAGCCGCCACGAGTCTTCGGAGAGGGGCGGCAGACAAATCTAATAAATAATAACAACATAATAATAATAAAATGTGCTAGAAGTGGTTATTCCATCTGGAAGGGAAAAGTATAGCATTGAAACACTTCATTGCTGGCAACACCTGAGAGGAATAGATTTCATTTTGCAGGGATAAAAGCAGTTGCAAAGTAAAATTGAAATAATCAATTTCTTCCCATATCAGCTTACATTTCAAGTTTTTATGATTGTTTTGCGATGATGATGATATAACAATAAGTGGAACTGTCCATTAACCAGAGGGGGAAAAGAGAATAAGGGACTTGAAATAAATATCTAAGAAAAATATTAGCAATAATGAATCTTCTCTCAAGCTTTATCAGGACTTTTTGAGGGTTATTAATATGCAAAACCGATCAAAGAAACAATAAAATAAACTGAATTCATGAAAACATCACAACAATACCGACTATCTTTCCATAATTCATGTCGCCTAGTTACAAAATTCAATTGTCTTCTGGGTTTGCATAATAGATAATTATTTTTTGGCTAAACTTTTAACACAATTAATACCAATCAATTGTGGCATGTTGTCTGAACACAATCTAGTTAGCCATCAAATTCATTGGGTAATTTAAGACAAGTCACTAATCTCGCAATCTAATCTATAAAACAGGGCTGTAATGTAGGGAAAATGTACTTTACCTTGAGTTTCCAAAAATAAAAATTGTGTTAATTATTGTCAAAGTATGAGCCAGATTACACAGATAGTTGTTAAGGTCTACTAAGCCTGGAATCAGGTGAGAATGTTATTTGAACATCTAACAACAACATGCTGAACTATGGATTGCATGGGAAGAAAATTAATGGTGAAATGAGTTATTTCACGTAACTAAAAAACCATTTCATATAATTGAGAATAGGCGTTGATTGCTTACCTGAACGCCTCTTCTCGTACGGTGAGCGGGTACAGCAGTCACATGGGTTGCTCATGTCCAATCCGGTGGAACTGAGCCTAGTATTAAAAAAGCTTGCCGGATCCGCCCCTTCCCCAGAATTCGCGAATCCATAGACTAGGCTCAGTTGTGAAGCTCTGTAGTGTTCAACTCTCATTGTTAGAGGAAGAAAGATATAGAAAGGTAAAGAAGACACATACAAGGGCGGGAAGTGACTGCTGTACCCGCTCACCGTACGAGAAGAGGCGTTCAGGTAAGCAATCAACGCCTATTCTCCGTACTGAAGGAGCGGGTCCAGCAGTCACATGGGACATACCCAATAGATGGTCCCTAGGGTGGGATTAGCTTGCTATCGTGTGAGATAACGGATTGGAGTACCCTTCTGCCGAAGGCAGTGTCCGCTGAAGCGTAAGAATCAATCTTGTAGTGCCTGATGAAGGAATTTGGCGAGGCCCAAGTGGCTGCTTTGCAGACCTCCTCCAACGGGGCTTGAGTCGCCCAAGCGGCCGAGGTGGCTGCGCTCCTGGTGGAATGCGCTGTGATGTTCCTTGGAACTGAGAGGGAGGCCGACTCATAGGCCTTAGATATAGTCCCTCTGATCCAACGGCCTATTACTGTTGAAGACACTTTGGCCCCCATGACTCTGGGATGATAGGCTACAAAAAGTGCTTCTGACCTCCGAAAGGGTCCTGTGCGTTGGATATAGATTCTCAGCGCTCTGGTGAGATCCAGGGTGTGCCATCTAATTGCCAGGGGATGGTCTCGTTGGAGGCAGAAGGAAGGTAGGACAATATCCTGAGATCTGTGGAACATGGAACTGACCTTGGGTAAGAAGGTGGGGTCCAGTCGCAAGACTACCTTGTCCTGATGGAATTGGCAAAGGTCCTGCCTGATTGAGAGGGCAGCCAGCTCCGAAATGCGTCGAGCAGAGGTAATAGCCACCAGGAATGCTACCTTAAAGGATAGGTACCTGAGGGACGCCGATTTTAGGGGTTCGTATGGTGCCTGCGTGAGGGAATGGAGAACCCGTGGCAAATCCCATGATGGGTACCTGTGGACCTTGGAAGGTCTGAGGTTGGCTATGCCCTTGAGGAATTCCTGAACTTCAGGGAAGGATCGGAGAGGCTGTCTGCGGGGACCTCCTAGGACAGATGAAATGGCTGCCAGATGACGCCGGAGGGTGCTGGTGGAAAGTCCTTTATGGAAGCCTTGCATAAGGAAGGAAATTATTCTGTGTATGGGGATGCACAGAGGGGAGAGACCTTCCTGTAGACACCACTGGTGAAACTTGGACCACGTGTGGTCGTAGATTCGATTGGTCGAACCCCTTCTGGCTTTTAAAATGACCTCCACTGAATCGGGGTCATGACCACGCAGCTCTAAATCTCTCCTGATAACAGCCAGGCGGTGAGGTGGAACCACTCCGGGTCTGGATGGAAGGAGGCCCCCTGCCGCAGCATATCCCCCGAAACGGGGAGTCGCCAAGGGTCCTGGACGGACAGCTGTTGGAGATCCGCGAACCAGGGCCGGCGGGGCCAGTGAGGGGCGATTAGGATTACTCGGGCCCTCTCGGTGAGGACCTTGTGAATCACGTCCGGGAGGATTGGAATTGGAGGAAATGCGTAGAGTAGGCCTGGAGGCCATGGACTCCGGAGGGCATTGATTGCTTCCGCTCCCGGGGATGGAAATCTGGAATAGAAGCGAGGGAGTTGGGCGTTCGCATTGGTCGCGAAGAGATCCAGAAATGGTAGGCCGAATCTGAGGGTGATTTGATGGAACAGGTCTTGATGGAGGTTCCATTCTCCTGGGTCTATCGTTGCCCGGGATAGCCAATCCGCCTGGACGTTGAGACTCCCCGAGATGTGATCGGCTAGGAGCGACTGGAGATGTTTTTCCGCCCAAAGGCCCAGCTTGAGGGCCTCCCTCATGAGGGCCTTGGATCTCGTGCCCCCCTGTCTGCAAATGTGGCTTTTCGTGGCTATGTTGTCGGTGAGAATGAGAACGTGCCGGTTGGGAATGCGAGGAGAGAAATGCTTCAGAGCCAGGGAAACGGCTCTTAACTCTAGCCAATTGATTGGCCTGGAAGCTTCCTCCGGGGACCACGTGCCCTGGGCTATCATCCCCTGGGCGTGGGCGCCCCATCCCGATAGACTGGCATCTGTGGTGATGACAAATTGATCCGGGCACCTGAACGGGGATCCTCTGTCCATGGCCGGAGACTTCCACCACTTGAAGGATCTGCGAACACTCAGTGGGATGACAATGCGTCGATTTGAGTTGCTGTGCCCTGATCTCTGAAAAGGTAACAGGAGCCACTGGAGTTCCCTAGCATGAAGGCGAGCCCAGGGAATGATGCCTATGCATGACACCATCTTCCCCAAAAGGGAAGATAGAGTGACTATGGAAACTGAAGAATTAGATAAAATGTTAGAAATTAACTCCACTATACTGAGTTTTCTCTCGGGAGAGAGAAAAACCTGGGAGGATTCTGAATCAATAATGGATCCCAGGTGAGAAATGGATGTGGAGGGTTGGAGGTGGCTCTTATCAAAGTTGATGGAAAATCCATGGTCCTGAAGGACTGACATGGTGACAGAAAGGTCTGTTTTCACTTTCTCTAGGGAGTTCCCATGAATTAAAATATCATCAAGATAACATAAAATGTGGATGGGAAACGCCCTGATATAGGCCGCCAGGGAGCCCAAGAGCTTTGTAAAGACCCGAGGGGCCGAGGAAAGGCCAAATGGCATCGCCCTATACTGGAAATGCCTGCCTTGAAAGGAAAAACGTAAAAATTTTCTGTGGCATTTGGCTATAGGAATGTGAAGGTAGGCCTCAGTGAGGTCTAAGGAGACCATGAAATCTCCCGAGTGAATGGCGGCCAAAATAGAAGACAAGGAGTGCATCTTAAACTTCCTATATTTGATGAATAAATTTAGTTTCTTTAAATCCAAAATAGCTCTCCAACCTCCGGAGGACTTTGGAACCATAAATAGGATGGAGTAAAAACCTAGGCCCTTCTGACCGGAAGGGACCGGTTGAATGGCTCTGATGGACAATAGATGAGAAATGGCCTCCTCCATACGGTTACAATCTGAGGATGACCTGGGAGAAGGGCAGGAAATAAAACGTTTAGGGGGAGGAGAAATAAATTCTAGAAGAAGGCCTGTTTGAACAGTGTCAATGACCCAAGGGTCCTTGGAGGTGAGACGCCAATTAGAGGCGAAATGAGCTAGGCGACCCCCTATGGGAATAGAGGTAGGATTACCATCTAGGTTTTTTTGAAGCCCTGTTAGAGGAAGCTCCCCTTTGGAAGCGAAACCCTCTACCCCTGGAGTTCCTACCTTGGGAACGAAAGCGGGGGGAATACTGACCTGGAGATCTCTGGTAGGAAGCCGCTTGATCTTGCTGGCGCCCTGGGCGACGAAAGGACTGCGTTTTGGTAGCCTTCTTTGTGGTTGGACCCAAAACTTTCTTCTTGTCCGTGGTTTCCGTGAGGAGTGGATCCAGAAGATCACCGAAGAGAAGGTCGCGCTTTAAGGGACCCTGGGATAACTGCCACTTTTGGCGAACTCCCGCTTGCCAAGGGCGAATCCATAGGAGTCTTCTTGCCGTAGTAGAAGCTGCAATAGCCTTAGCAGAAAACCTAGTAGATTGCAAGGTGGCATCAGCCACGTACTAGGCAGCTGCAAAAACCTTGTTGAAGTCTTGTTGACCTCTCAAGTCATCGGGAGGAATATGCTGTTGAAGTTGGCGAAGCCACAGCAGCATGGCTCTGGAGAAAAAGGAAGCCGCTGCAGAGCTTTTAGTGGCCCAGGAATCAGCGGTGAATCCTCTTTTGAGCATTTGCTCAATGCGCTTGTCCTCTGGGCGAAGGACTTCCTCCGCCTCGCCTGGCACAGCCGCTGCCGAGTGAAGAATCTTGACAGGTTCATCCGGTTTGGGAAAGGATAGAAGCTCTTCATAGGAAGAGGAAAGTTTGTACAACTTTCTGTCCTTGGTGGAGGGATTAAGGCCAGAGGCTGGAAATTCCCACTGTTTGAGTAAAGCATCTTTAAACAACTTAGGCATAGGAATTACCTCATTATCCTCCTGTTCCTCTGTGAAGTAAGGTAAATTCTCCTCCGGGGGATCAGTGGAAGTGGAGGCTTGTTTCTCCTGGGCCGCTAATCCCGTAGAAATTCTAGCTTTGAGGAGGAGACATTTGAATAATTGAGAAGGAAAAATAGTAATAGGAGGAGGAACCTTTATTTGGGATTCCTCATCATCTGATAGGCCTTGAAAGGCATCCTCATCATCCTCTATATCCTCATATTCATCCTGGGAGGAATCTGAATCATCCTGAATAGGAGCTCTGACCGCTGGGGGAGAACCCAAGGGGCGGGAGGAGCGAGAAGGAGGAAGAGGTAAGGGAAGCTCATTGATGGTGGAGAGTTTGGCATCAATGGCTTTGGACAACACAGCAAAAATAGACTGGAACTCAGGAGGTAAACTGGAAATGTCAGCAGAAATGGCAGAAGAATCCCTAAAGGCCTGGGAGGATCCTGGCTGGGGGGAATCTTCAATAATATCTGGTTCCTCTGGACCTATGCCCCATAGGTTAGGTTGGGGTCTGTCTAGGTTTGGCTCATCCAGAGATAACACAGGGACCCCAGAAGGAGGCAGACTAGAAGCCTCTGGGGGGTCTTGACTACTGATTACTTGGGCCTGCACTTTCAAACGTTTTGCTGATTTGTCATGGATTTTTTGTAGGGCTAGGTCCCTTCTCTTCTCGGCCCTGGTGACCTTGGTCGGGGGGCGGGCCCCTGGAGAAGAGGAGGAAGAGGCCTGGGGGATACTAGTAATTTCATCGCCTGTAGGCCTGGCCTCTCTGGGACCTTTAGTTGTGCCTCTCTTGGGAAAAGTAGCCATAGTCTGACAATTAACAGAAGACAAGGCTGAGCCAATAACTGAATAATAAGGAGAAGAATTTCAAGGACTTCCCAAGAGGAAAGGATCCTGCTTCGAGGCCTCGAAGCTGCTGAAACTTGAGGACAATCTGGGCAAACCCAGAGTTCGTGCCCCCAAACCCAGCGGGGCCAGCCTCCCTAAACTTTATAATTAAGTAAACCAAGGCACTCTGGTTGGAGGCTTAGCCGGTGGAGAATTTAGCCTGGGACCCCCAAGGCCCGCTCCGGGATCCACGCGGTGGACTGAGGCCTACACGGCTGGCAGGGGGCCAACACGAGAGGCCTAGATTTAAAAAGGGCGCGAAGGCCTTCGCGCCGAAAAAGATCGCTGCGTAAAATTTCTTAAAGGGGAAGCGATCGACTAAGTCCAGGAGACTAGAAGGCGTCTCACTCCGCAGGAGGTATTTCTTAAGCCCTTAAATATTTTTGTATACAATAATAATCAATAATTCAATTGGTAAATACTTGCACCAGGACCTCCAGGCCAAAGGATTAGAAGAATCCACAAGCGGCCGCAGGAATCGTAACCGGCAAAACCGCCGGGGGAAAACGAAACCGCAACTTCTCCCAAGGAAAAAAGCCTAGCCGCTTTTTTTCTTTTTTTCTTTTAAACGGCTGGCGCAATTAGTGCAAGTAAATAATAAAAGACAATAAATCTTACTACTTTTTGAAGGAAAAGATCGAAGGGAAGGTGTTAGAATGTTGAACGAGCTATCACAATACAACCGCAGGATATGCGAACTGAGCGAATTCTGGGGAAGGGGCGGATCCGGCAAGCTTTTTTAATACTAGGCTCAGTTCCACCGGATTGGACATGAGCAACCCATGTGACTGCTGGACCCGCTCCTTCAGTACGGAGAAATAAGACCGATAATTTTAGAATTTTAGGATGCTTTACGTTATGTGACTTAATCCTAAACAAAAATAGGAACTGGATTTTTGTACTCACTTATGAAAGTATATTCTAACCCAATTATGATTAGAATTGCCCCCACCCTCCTTGCCTTTCGTAAGCTGCTTAAAACCCACCTCTGCCGCCAGGCATGGGGGAACTAAGATACACTTTCCCCCTAGGCCTTCACAATTTTATGTATGGTATGTTTATATGTATGATTGGTTTTTATATAATGGGTTTTTTAACTGCTTTTTTGTATTGGATTTTGTTGTACTGTTTTACTGCTGTTGTTAGCCGCCCCGAGTCTGCGGAGAGGGGTGGCATACAAATCCAATAAATAATAATAATAATAATAATAATAATAATAATAATAATAATAATATAATAATAATATTTACATACAATTAAAAATAGCTTCTCTTGGTGTATTTTTCCAAACTATCAAGGTATTTAGACTTCGTATAATATCAAATCAATACTGGTTCAGCGGGTAACTGGTTTTTCCCACATATTGTTTGTTTGCTATTGCTTCTTTTTAAAAAACTTTGCATTCCTTTGAAACTTTACTAGAGAATTCTTCCATTAAAACGATTTATAAATGGTTCACAATAGACTATTAAATAGAAAACAAACATTTATCTGCTCTGTCTTCTTGTCTATGTCCTTGTCCATTTTTTTTTAAAGCTGGATTGTTTTGAAAAACAAGAATTAGAAGGGGATTTGGGGACAACACAAGTACTAGCCAATCAGCACTATCCACAGCTGGCTTTTATTGCAAATTTGTTAAGGCTTCTTTTCAGAGCTCAAGCCAGGAAGTGAAAGGTAATGCAAGTTTCCAGCTCAAGCCTAGTGCTCTGAAAATGTTTACATAAGCCTTCACCTTTAGTGCGGAATAGGAAATAGTGCCAAACATAGAGATACCGTATTCAAACATGGGCATCTCAGGTAACACAGCAAAGAAAGATCTTTGGCTCAACAGCTGTGCTGATGGCCTGTTGACAGCCCTTGAGGGAAGGGGAGGGGGAAGGAACAAACTGTTGAAAATATCAGGCATTTTAAAGATGGATCAATGAAAAGAGAGTCTATTTAGCATTGAGCTGGGAGCTCTAGCAGACAAGGCACCCGTCAAATGTACAATATGTTGGGGCTTTGCTAAAACAGTTTCAAAAGTCTCTGTTTCTTCCTACCAGCAGACTTCAAAAAGGACAACAAAGAGAGATTTTCTCCTCAGCAAAGAACGATTAGCATTTAACATTATTATCTACCAAGTTGTGTCTGATTTACGCTGCTTGAGGCACAAGAGCCATTATGAGTAGCTTCTCTTTTATTGTTCACAGGGCTCAAGCCTGACTTAGGAACGCCCAAGATATTTAAAAAAAAACAAGATCTGACAAAAAAAGAATTTAGAGCATATGGTTCTAAAAATTCAAAGACAAAAAATCTGTTCTACCTCATTTTCCTTAGGGAAAACATAACCAAATATACCCCCATGGAAGAAACTATAAGAAAGGGGAGGGTTTGTGTAGTGAATGAAAGAGAAAAGAGTAAATCCCTGTCTTACGTCAAACAATGAGAACAGTCTCTAAATGTTGTCAATCACTAAACAAGCCTGAAACAAATTTAACTTTGAAAACTCTAGTGGCCTACTATTCACTCGTCCTGCTGGTTTTAAATAGAGAAAAATCAGGGAAGGGCTGCTGCCCAGAGTGGGAGAGGACGCCAGTAGGGGTAGTAAGTTTATGCACTATTTGTTGAATACTTAATAGTTATTTTTATTGTCCTTCCTTCTCTAGTACCTTACTATGATCCTTGATTACTTTTAAAATAGGAAATAATTAAATAGTATGTTTTTGCCCATAAACGCTTTAATCATTTTAATCTAGAACTTAACTTTTATAGCAATTAAAGAAAATTGAGCCACTTGCCTTATTTGTTATCATACTGTGGGTTCAGTGCGAAACTTTAAAATGTTACTGTGCTCCTCAACAAATAATGCTGTCTATCATTTGTCCTTTTTGTGGCTATTCAAATAAAGTGATTTAATCAACTGAAAAAGAGTCCAAGCACCTATTAGAAAATTTATCTTGGTCGGTAAGCCACTCCCACCCAGTAACATGATCTTCAAGCTACCCACGGTCACATAATTGTCAAGCCACTCCCACCTGGTCACATGACTGGCAAGCCACTCCTATCTGGTCACATGGCCATCAAGCCATACCCACACAATAAGCCACACCCAAAGTGTGGTAGTAAAGTTTTTTCAGCCCTTCACTGGAACAATTATAATAGTTATTAACAGCTGAAGATGTTCCAAATATTTTTAACTTCACATGAGGAAATCCATATTGTAGTTGCAGGGTTGTAATATTCAGAAGAATCTCTATTTCCCCACTTCATTTATGCCCTTCTCCAGATTATTGCCTGTTGAGGTAGACTTTTACAAAACTTTGGAAATAAACCGCTATTCAAAACAATATTCTCTGAGAATACTTGGGAAGAAAGGGTATGATTGAAATTATTATACGAGGGTCGCCCAGAAAGTAATGCACCCCATTTTTTTCTTTAACAATTATTTATTGAACACAATAAAACTTACACACAAGAAAAAAATTAAGTTTCTTCCACACTCCCTATTTTTCCATGTAATCTCTGGCTCGTTCTACGGCCTTCCTCCAGTGAGACACAAGGGCGTGTATGCCCTGTCGGTACCACTCCTTGTTCTGGTCACGTAGCCATTTCTGCACGGTGTGAATCACCTCTTCGTCATCCTCGAAATGTCTTCCGTGAATGGCATCCTTTAAGGGCCAAACAAGTGGAAGTCTGAGGGAGCTAGGTCAGGGCTGTAGGGTGGCTGGGGTAACACTGTCCAACCCTTTTTAGTGATGTGTTCTGAAGTCCGCAAACTTGTGTGAGGCTGAGCATTATCATGTTGAATCAAACATTCACCTGGGTTGTTATGGCACCGAAGTAGCTGGAAGCGTTTCTTGGGTTTGGTTAATGTCTTCAAAAGTTTCAAAATTAATGGTGCTGCCTCTTGGCATCACATCAATAAGTATGACACCCTCACAGTCCCAAAACACTGGGATCATGACTTTACCGGAAGAAGCAATTGCTTTGAATTTTTTCTTCTGCGGAGATTGAGGATGGCGCCATTCCATCGACTGTTGTTTTGTTTCGGGCTGAAAATGGTGAACCCAGGTTGCATCACCTGTCACAGTCCTGGACAAGAACGCTTCCCCCTCCGCTTCAGAACATTTCAGCAGCTCAGAAGAAATGTTTTTTATGAAAGATTTGTGGTCCACTGTAAGACAGTGTGGAACCCATTGTGCATACACTTTTGAGTAAACAAGAGCATGGATGATTGCATCCACACTTCCTTTGCTGATTGACAGCTTCAGTGCCAACTGCCGAGCACATCAGCAAGCTGCGTCTCGTCAGGGGTGACAGCCGTGGATGGCCACCCCGAACACTGCAAATCTTGTAACTCTGCCAAACCGTCTTCTAATGTCCTCACCCTCTGTGTCCAGCAACTAACCGTACTTCTGTCAACTGCAGATTCTCCATAAACTCTACACAAATGTTTGTGAATGTTCCCAACAGTTTCTTTTTCCCCAGTGAGAAATTCAATGATGACACGCTGCTTGTAACTTACATCAGTTACAGATGGCATTTCGAAACACTGCTGCAGCTACGCTATCTGTCTGAAGAAGCGTAAAATTTACACACGCACTCCTGACAATTCAAATAATGTATATCTAAAGTTCTGCATTCGGACCATTACTGTAGGTAATGAAAAAAGGTGGTGCATTACTTTCTGGGTGACTCTCGTATGCATGTGGCTTCAAAATGATGCACATTAAAATGTATTGTATTTTATATTTTACTTTATTTAGCAGACTTGGGAAAGGAGGAATTTTCTCATAGGACTATGCCATATGCTTGGTTGCATATGAAATGGACAAAGTAGCAGAAGTTGTCTGTTTTTAATTTTTCCTTTCCTCCTTTGACTATGATATTTTATGGACGACTCATACAAGACTCTTTTTTTTCTCTCTCTCTCTGTGTGTGTGTGTGTGTGTGTGGTGAAATTAGAACCAGATAGTTCTGACTTCATGGTAAATTTCATGTGCAGTCCAGCAAGCCTAACAAATCTCCCAGCCACTCTTTGACTATTGGAGAATGCATAAAATCATAAGTAAAATGTTAGATGCCTACTTCATTTATTTTGAACTATGAAAATTGTATGAGTGTGAGAGCTGTTGTTATCTAACAGAGTTGCACAGTAAATTCAGTTGATTTTTAAAAGACGCAAAAGAGCAAGGGAAAGAGTTATTATTTTATTTTATTTTATTGAATTCCGTAGTCAGGAAAAAATAGCTTTGCATCTGGAAGTAAGTGGTAAAACACTGTGTGTGTGTGTGTGTGCTTGTGTGTGTGTGTACAAAAACAGAATACATACATAAGACTCAAGTCCCTGGTTTCTAACTCTTTGTTTGGGTTTGTTTGTTTGTTTTTTATTTATTTATTCATACATACATGCATACATACATGCATACATACATACATACATACATACATACAGTGATACCTTGTCTTACAAACTTAATTGGTTCTGGGACAAGGTTTGTAAGGTGAAAGGTTTGTAAGAAGAAACAATGTTTCCCATAGAAATCAATGGAAAAGCGATTAATGCTGGAAGAAAAAATAGAAAACCTAGAACAGGAACTGAACACCATTAAACTTAACAACGGCAACAACAAACCTCAAAGCACACAAAAAGAACAACCACATCCAGTAGACAGAAATTACCATGCCACCTCCACACGAAACACTCCCCCAGAAGACAAAAACAGCTGGACACATGTCACCCACAGAAAAAAGTGTAAAACAAACACAAAACCTACGACAAAAGCAACTCACCCGCAACCAATTCCACTAAGACAAGCAACCACAACCACTACCAAGGACTCCCAATAGAAGAAAACAAATAGGCAGCTGATGAAGAAGCACCAACTAGAACCCCCAACAAAATAACAACACCAATTACCACCATGATAGTGCTTGTAATTGGGGACTCAATTCTCAGGGGAACAGCACCTGCCATTTGCAGGCCGGACAATCAATCCAGGGAGGTATGCTGCCTCCCTGGAGCCAAAATTTCTGACATAACAGAAAAAATAACCAAGATAATAAAACCCACAGACTACTACCCCCTAATAATATTCCATGTGGGAACAAATGACACAGCAAAAGACCTAAAAAGAACAATGAGGGACTACGACCAACTGGGCAAGAAAGCCAAAGACATGGGTGCACAGGTAGTTTTTTGTCCATACTACCTACAAGAGGACAGAACCCAACAAGAGAACGAAAAATTCTGCAGTTGAACCACTGGCTAAAAGGTTGGTGCCGCCAAAGAAACTTTGGATTTCTTGATCATGGACTACACTTTCTCCAGGCTGGGATTCTAGCTAGGGATGAGTTACACCTCACTAAGACCGGGAAGTGTCCTTGGAAACCGTCTAGCCCAACTCATCAACACTGTGTGGGGTGGGCATTCATATTCCAGAAACTAACGCCAATCAGGGCCCCTCAACAAGCAGGATCAACAACAAACCAAAAAGGGAAGGGAAGGGAGACACACACAAACACCAACCAGAAGTCACCCAGGGCCCTCCCAAAAACAGGCACAAAGAACTCAAATGTCTCTATACCAATGCACAAAGCCTAGGGAACAAACAGGGTGAACTAGAAATTCTAATACACGAAGGCAAATGCGACATACAGTGGAACCTCGACATACGAGCAGCTCTACTTACGAGCTACTCGAGATAAGAGCTGGGAGGGGAGCGACATTTTTGTTCGCCTCCCGAGCTCACATTCGGGATACGAGCGCCAAGGAGCTGTCTCCTGAAGCCGAACACTAACTTCCGCTTTCGGCTTCAGGAGACAGCTCCTTGGCGCTCGTATCCCGCGTGTTTTAAAAGGTTGCAGCCGGCCTGGGGGGCTCGGGGGGAAGCCCCCGAGCCCCCCAGGCCGGCTGTGACGTTTTAAAACACGCGCGCTGCTTCGCAGCTCTCTGCTGAATCCGGAACACTAACTTCCGCGTTCGGATTCAGCAGACAGCTGCGAAGCAGCGCGCGTGTTTTAAAACGTGGCAGCCGGCCTGGGGGGCTCGGGGGGAAGCCCCCGAACCCCCCAGGCTGGCTGCAACCTTTTAAAACATGCGCGCCGCTTCGCAGCTCTCTGCTGAATCCGGAACGCTAACTTCCGCGTTCGGATTCAGCAGACCGCTGCGAAGCAGCGCGCGTGTTTTAAAACGTGGCAGCCGGCCTGGGGGGCTCGGGGGGAAGCCCCGAGCCCCCCAGGCCGGCTGCCACGTTTTAAAACACGCGCGCCGCTTCGCAGCTCTCTGCTGAATCCGGAACGCTAACTTCCGCGTTCGGATTCAGCAGACAGCTGCGAAGCAGCGCGCGTGTTTTAAAAGGTTGCAGCCGGCCTGGGGGGCTCGGGGCTTCCCCCCGAGCCCCCCAGGCTGGCTGCCACGTTTTAAAACACGTGCGCTGCTTCGCAGCTGTCTGCTGAATCCGAACGCGGAAGTTAGCGTTCCAGATTCAGCAGACAGCTGCGAAGCGGCGCGCGTGTTTTAAAACGTGGCAGCCGGCCTGGGGGGCTCGGGGGCTTCCCCCCGAGCCCCCCAGGCCGGCTGCCACGTTTTAAAAAACGCGCGCTGCTTCGCAGCTGTCTCTGAACGCTAACTTCCGCGTTCGGCGGCAGCGGTTTTTGTTGTTGTTGCACGGATTAATTGACTTTACATTGTTTCCTATGGGAAACAATGTTTCGTCATACGAGCGTTCCGACTTACGAGCCTCCTTCCGGAACCAATTAGTCTCGTAAGTCGGGGTTCTACTGTAGTTGGAATCACCGGAACTTGGTGGGACGATACACACAACTGGAATATACAGATTAAAGGATACAAATTATTTTAAAAAAACAGATCACACAAAAAAGGAGGTGGAGTTGCACTGTACATAAAAGACCACTACAATGTCACTGAGATACAACTACAAAAGAAGAAAACCTTCTAGAAAGCTTATGGGTCAACATCAAAGAAGAAAAAAGTGCAACAATTGGTGTGTACTACAGACCACCAAACCAAACAGAAACAATGGACAACCTTTTCAACAACAAACTGACACACATACGCAAGAAAAACAACACAGTAATAATGGGAGACTTTAACTACCCGGACATAAATTGAAATTTTCCCTTCCCCCTAGGCTTATAGAATTTATACATGGTATGCTTGTATGTATGATTGGTTCTTTAAATTGGGATTTTTTAAAGATTATTTTTAATATTAATTTGTTCACATTGTCTTTTTTATTGTTGTTAGCCACCCCGAGTCTTCGGAGAGGGGCGGCATACAAATCTAATAAATACAAATAAATTGGAAAAATAATTCCACACCAAGCAAAAAATCAAACAAATTTCTGACATGCCTTGCAGACAACGTCCAAAAAGTAGAGGAAAGAACTAGAGGGGCAGCCATACTGGACCTAATTCTCGCAAACAGAGAAGAAATGATCGTTGGGGTCGAAACAGATGGAGTGCTAGGTGAAAGTGACCACAACATTCTCAAATTCAATATAATATCAACACAATCAACTAGACCCAACAACACCAAAATCCCATATTTTAAAAAAGCAGACTTCAATAAACTTAGAGAAAACTTGAGAGTGATCACTTGGACAACAGTCCTAAAAGGCAAAACCACGCAGGAAGCTTAGGAAATCTCAAAAAACCACGATCACAAAAGCCCAAAACAATGCTATCCCGATGAAAAAGAAACACCCAAAATCCAAAAAGAAACTAGCTTGGCTACACAAGGACCTAACCAACAAACTGAAGGGGGAAAAAGACAGATACAAAAAATGGAAAGAAGGGCACATAACCAAGGCAGATTACCAACAAACAGCCAGAATCTGCAAAGAAAAAAATCAGGATAGCAAAAGCCCAGTATGAACTAAGCCTAGCATCAAAGGTCCAAGACAATAAAAAAAGCTTCTTCCAACACATAAACACCCCCCCAAAAAATCAAGGAAGCAGTCGGTCCACTAGAAAGAGGAGATGGCACAGAAGTAACGGACAATAAAGAGAAAGAAGAACTGCTCAACGCCTTTTTTGCATCACTTTTCACGCACAAAGAAACAACAAAACAACGAGCTTGTATCACAGCTGTAGAAATCAAAATTGGAACAAAACACTACTTTAATAGAAATACAGTAAGAGACCACCTATTGGAACTGAATGAGTACAAATCACCAGGACCAGATGGACTGCACCCCAGAGTCCTAAAGGAGCTTGCCGATGTCATCACTGAACCTCTGTACCACATCTTTCAAAAATCCTGGACCACAGGAGACCTACCAGACAATTGGAAACGAGCCGATGTGGTCCCTATTTACAAAAAAGGCAAAAAAACAGACCCAGGAAATTACAGACCGATCAGCCTTACGTCTATTCCCGGGAAAATATTAGAAAAGATAATCAAGAAACAGATCTGCCACCACTTTGAATCGAATAACCACCAGGCAACACGGATTCATCAGAAACAAATCATGCCAAACCAACCTCATTTCATTCTTCGATACTGTGACAAAATCAATTGACCAGAGAAATGCAGTGGGCATAATATACTTAGACTTTAGCAAAGCATTCGACAAGGTGGACCACAACCTTCTACTCTCCAAAGTAAAGAAGAGTGGGATCGACAGTAACACAACAAGATGGATTGAAAACTGGCTGACCAATCGCACCCAGCGAGTAGCCCTCAATGGGACTAAGTCCACATGGAAAGAGGTAGGCAGCGGGGTACCACAGGAATCAGTCCTAGGCCCAGTACTCTTTAACATATTTATCAATGACCTAGATGAGGGAATAGAGGAGGAATTAATTAAATTCGCAGATGACACCAAGCTGGCAGGAGTGGCCAACACCCCAGAGGATAGACACAGGATACAGAAAGATCTAGACAGACTTGTACAGTGGGCCGAAACGAACAAAATGAAGTTCAATGTAGAGAAGAATAAAATCCTGCACCTAGGCAAAATACCCCAAAACATGCATACAAATTAGGCGAAACCACACTCACCATAAGTGACTGTGAAAGGGATCTTGGAGTCTTGGTGGATAACCAGCTAAACATGGGCCAGCAATGTGCAGCAGCGGCTAAAAAAGCCAACACAATCCTAAGCTGCATGAACAGGGTGATACACTTCAAGACCAGAGAGGTAATAATACCACTCTATAAGGCCCTGGTCAGACCGCACCTGGAGTATTGCATCCAGTTCTGGTCACCACACTTCAAAAGAGATATAGAGACTCTGGAAAGGGTGCAGAAAAGAGCAATTAAAATGATAAGGGGACTAGAGACCAGGCCATATGAGGAAAAGTTGCTGGAACTGGGCATGGATAGTCTAGTAAAAAGAAGGGCTAGGGAGGACATGATAGCTGTATACAGGTACTTAAGGGGTTGCCACGGAGAGGAGGGGGACACACTATTTTCCAGGGCACCAGAGGGCCGGACAAGGAACAACGGTTGGAAGCTGACCAAGGAAAGATTCACAAATCTTTTCCCCAGAGGGCTCCTGGAGCCCCCAGGAGCCCTCTGCAGGTGTCCCAAGCCCTCTGCAAAAAATGGGTGAAAAATGGGGCAATTTTTGCAAAAAACAGGGCACACAGACAGTTTGCGAGGCTGGGGAGGACAAAACCTTTTTTTCTTACTCATCTCTTTAAAATCTTTTTGCGTCTTATACACTGGTGCGTCTTATAATCTGAAAAATATGGTATTCTAAAAAATAAATGCAACACAACATATGTACAATAGTAACTGTACTGTATAGAAAAATATTTACAGAATTAAGTTGAACTTCCATTAAACATGCAGCAAACTAGTCCTGTGCTATTTAAATAAAGTTCACACCTAATCTTTCAAGACTAAAGATTTCATTATTGCATAACTTTCATCAATTAGCTCATGAAATCGCGTAGTGAATTACTGTCAACATGCCAGGGGCAGTAGCCAACTTCTCTCTCTCAAATCTTGTGCAACAGTTTGATATGTAGCAATTTATACTCCCAAAAGCTTCCTGAGAGTAGAATTGTTTGACAGCAGAACCAATTACCCAGAGAGGTAATTGGGGCCCCTTCACTGGATGTATTCAATGGTGAACTCCCTTTCGCTGGCTAAAAACATACAAATAACCCTGCTGAATCAGCTCAGGAGTCATCTCATTTCCCCCAGGCCTATACAATTTATGCATGGTATATTTGTGTGTATGTTTGGTTTTTAATAAGGGTTTTTAGTTATTTTAAATATTAGATTTGTTATATGTTGTTTTATTACTGTTGTTAGCTGCCCCGAGTCTACGGAGAGGGGCGGCATACAAATCTAATAAATAAATAAATCTTAATTCAATAGTTTGTCTGTCACAATGTTTAAGCCACATGTCTCTGGGCTACTCACAAGATGTAGAGATGTCTTATTCTGCTGCCTTAAAGGGATTAAGTTGTTTTATTTCTATGATTTATAGGACTGCTTGAATTGTTATGAACTGGGAGCACACTGGGAGTTCAGAAGTGGTCCTAACTGTAGTATTAGAGATATTCCTTTTATTGTCTGTATTGTCTCTTCTGGCAGCATGTAGCATGGACATCTGGGAAGCAAAAGGGGTAAATCTACAGTGATCCCCCGTTTATTGCGTCCCCAACCATTGCGAACAGGGTACTTCGCTATTTTTCAACCCGGAAGTCAAAATACCATCTACGCATGGGTGCCCGTGGGCACGCATGCGTAGATGGCAACCGGGAGATCAGCTGCTGGGCGGCTTCCCTGAGTCTTCCCCCTCTTGCTGGCGTCAGCGAGGAGTTTCCCCACCGCCCACGCAAACTCCTCGCTGCCGCCCGCCCTTCGCCCGCCCACGCCGTTCATTCTCGCCGCACGGGCCTGTCCACGCTGTCTCTCGGCGCTTTCCAGCTGAGTCGGGGAGCGAGTTCGCTCCCGGACTCAGCACGAAAGCCCCGAGAGACAGCGCCAAGGAACGGGCCTGTCCACGCTGTCTCTCGGCGCTTTCCAGCTGAGTCGGGGAGCGAGTTCGCTCCCGGACTCAGCACGAAAGCCCCGAGAGACAGCGCCAAGGAACGGGCCTGTCCACGCTGTCTCTCGGCGCTTTCCAGCTGAGTCGGGGAGCGAGTTCGCTCCCGGACTCAGCACGAAAGCCCCGAGAGACAGCGCCAAGGAACGGGCCTGTCCACGCTGTCTCTCAGCGCTTTCCAGCTGAGTCGGGGAGCGAGTTTGCTCCCGGACTCAGCACGAAAGCGCCGAGAGACAGCGCCCCCCGGACCCCCAACCCGGGTTTGGGGGGCTGCTAGGAAGCCCCCCATGCCGGCGGCAAACAGCCGCGCCGCCCCCAATCTTCGGCTCCTCGCTAGCGCTGTGGGAGTAAAAACACCGTCTGCACATGCGCAGATGGTGTTTTTACTTCCGCATCGCTACTTCGCGAAAACCCGCTCGTTGCGGGGGCTCCTGGAACGGAACCCTCGCAACGAGCGGGGGATCACTGTATATATATAAAAGCACATGTATCACAAAATCTCCAGAACCGTAAAGCTTGAAATTTGCTGCATGTACCGTATTTTTCGCTCTATAAGACGCACCTGCTGATAAGACGCACCTAGATTTTAGAGGAGGAAAATAGAAAAAAAATATTTTGAGCCAAAAAGTAGGCTAAAATATTTATTACAATAACACTGCCCTAGGGGAATTGGGAAAATATACAAACAAGCAACATCTCACTTGGATCATTTTGATGTTAAATATAATTGACTTTCTACTAAAGCTCAGATACAAGGGTAAATAATAACTTGTATGACAATGCCAGGCAGCATCTTACATAAAGTAGCTAGCAGCTATCACTGTTAAAAGAGAATTTAATGAGTTTCAATCTCCTGGGCTAGATTAACTACACTTTGTAATACAGTAGAAACTTAATAATAGTCTCGCTAAAACTTTGGGTTTTTTTCTTCCTTTCAACAAATTTTTGAGAAGTGGAGGAAGTCAAATATCTGGGGATTTGCAAACTAATCAATCTGACACGTCTGAAAAAACTATAGTACAGAGAGAGAGAGAGATCTTGAAAACTGCAATAGTAGTTCACAACCTGGATATGGATAAAACTCTGAAATTTAGGAAATTTCACAGAATAACTTGTTAGACAACATAAAGAAGAATCTTGCCAAAATAGGCAGTACAGTAGAACCTCGACATGAGGGCGCCCGGTTGGACGCAGCGCGGGCCCACGCACCGGGAGCGAGAGAGCGAGCAAGCGAGCGGGCAGGGGGGTTGTCCTCCAGTCCCAGAGGCGCTCGTGGGGCAGAGAATCATCCCAGGCGAGCCGCTCTGCCCGAGCCACAACGGGCCGCGTGTGGGCGAGCTTCGCTCCCGCTGCATCTGCCCGGAACGTCGGGCTCGGAGGGGCGACTTCTCCGGCGCGGGGCGGGGGCGCTTCTGCTCGGCCTGCTCCTGCGGGCGAGGAAGAGGTTGGCGGCGGCTGCTCTCCGGGGCGAAAGCGCTTTTGGGGCGAGCCCGCGGGCTCCCGGCCAGGCCTTTAGGCGAGTGGGGGGGGGGCTGTCGAGGCTGATCCTGCAGGCGGGAGGGCCCAGCGGCCTGCGCTGCCAAATCCCCGGACGGGCAGCTGGGCGGACAGGGGGCTGCTTCGGCTCCTCACCCCTCCTGCAGCGGTGCGCGTTACCTGCCCCTCCCCCGCCCGCCTCCGAGGGGAGGCCCCTAGTTTCTTCTTCGCCCGCGGGAGCCTCTCTGGATGCTTTGCGGCGCGGGACCCCCTGCCTCCCCCGGTGTTGCGGGCTCTTTTCTATTCCGAAATGCCCGCAGCCAGCGAAGCGCCTCTCCGCTCGCCAAGTGCCGCTTTGCTGCTTGCCTTCCGCCTTCCTTCCCGCTGATGCAGAGCGGCTTCCGAAGCGACGCGAAGACGGGTGAAGGTGGCTGGGCCGAGCGCTCGGAGGGGGCACAGCCTGGAGCGAGACTTGGCCTCCGCTGCGGCTGCTTTTTGGGCTTGCGCCCCCCCCCCTCCCTGCCTGCATCTTCGCTCCATAAGACGCTGCTGATTTTTCAACCTACTTTGGGAGGGAAAAAACTGCGTCTTATGGAGCGAAAAATACGGTATATCTCTTGCCTTCTAGGTGCTCACTAAGAAAGAATTCTTCAAAATGAACATTGGAGCATGACTATTTCTGATATTATGATTACGATTAACAAGCTCTGATGATAAGGAGTTCTACTCCTCCCTCCCCACCTGAAACAAAATCTGATCCAAATGCAAAACACAAGCAGAGGAGTTTCAGTTTCAATGTTGCTTTTACAGCAGCAAGCAGCTTCACTACAGAATAATTGAGCTAATCCATACACAGACTCCTTCCTGCCTCTTTCTTGCTCACATAGCAAATACTGTTTGAGTTTCCAAACACTCCTATTTGAAAACTTATCTTGATAGGTAAGCCACTCCCATCCAGTCACATGACCTTTATGCCACCCCATCACATGATTATCAAGCCACTCCCACCTGGTCATATGGCCAGAAAGCCACAACCACAAAATAAACCATGCCCACAGCATGACAATATATTTACCCACGATTGAGTTGACTCTTGCATCCCCCTGAAAAGAAGCAAGTTCGTTTTAGGCATTTTGTGTTTTGATTGCATATGCAATCAAAACACAAAATGCCTAAAACAAACTTGCTTCTTTTCAGGGGGATGCAAGAGTCAACTCAATCATGGGTAAATGGCTTAATTCCCGGACTTGTGGAACCACTTCTTAAAGTTCCACACCCAACTCTTAGAAGGGACTAATAATCAAAAAAGCACAACAAAGAATGTTTTTTCTGCACCAACTCAGAAATCTCAAACTGCCCAAAGAGCTGCTGATACAGTTCAACAGAGGAATCATTGAGTCTGTCATCTGAACCTCTACAACTGTCTGGTTTGGTTCTGCAACCCAACAAGACTGACACAGACTTCAGAGGATAATTAGAACTGCAGAAAAAACAATTGCTGCCAACCTGCCTTCCATTGAGGACCTGTAGACTGCACGAGTCAAAAAGAGTCATGAAAATATTTACAGACACCTCACACCCTGTACATAAATTGTTTCAACTCCTACCCTCAAAACGTCACTACAGAGCACTGCACAAGACAACCAGACACAAGTTTTTCCCCCAAACGCCATCACTCTGCCAAATAAAGTTCCCTCAGAACTGTCAAGCTATTTACTAAGTCTGCACTACTATTACTTGTTTTTTCTCATCATTCCTATCACCCATTTCCTCCCACTTATGACTGTAACTTGCTCCTTGCATCCTTAAGATTTTTATTAATATTGTTTCCTCATTGCTTATTTGACCCCTAGGACAATCATTAAGTGTGGTACCTCATGATTCTTGACAAATGTATCTTTTTCTTTTATGTACATTGAGAGCATATGCACCAAAGACAAATTCCTTGTGTGTGCAATCACACTTGGCCAATAAATAATTCTATTCTATTATTATTTTTTATTAGATTTGTATGCCGCCCTTCTCCGAAGACTATTCTATTCTATTCTATTCTATTCTATTCTATATACCCGCTCGGGTATTGTCCTCACACGTCGCCCTGCCCGCCACCATCCCGCCCTTTTATTTTGCATTGCCGTAAACACCCGCCTTTCTCGTCCGCTCGGTCAGCGCCGGCGATTTCAAGCGGCGTCACTTCGCCTTCCTGACGAGGACGGAGGTAGTTTGTCCCTCGCGACCCGCCTTCCCCGGAAGCAGCTGTTCGCACCATCATGGCGGCGGCGGTGCTGTTGCTGCGGGAGGTCTCAATGACAACGGCTGCGGCGAGGCACCTATTGCGCGGGGGAGGAGGAGGAAGAACGAGCGAAGCGGTCCTCGCCATTGCGGCCAGGTATCTAGAGAAGGGGCGGGTGGCTTCTTGGCTAGACGGATTTCCCGCCCCCTCCTCGCCGCCATTGCATCTTTGCCTGCCCAGCCGTCCTCTGTCCCGCGAAAGTGTCAGAGGTGAGGACGTTTAGCCCCCCTCAGGCCTGAGGAATGTTTCGCGTCTCCGGCTGTAAAAGCTGAGCTCCCCATTTGGAATCCCCCGGTGGAGGGGACTTTATCCCGCCTCTGCCACCTCTGAGGAAGGAGTAGCGGAAGGGCAGGCTGTCAAAACAAAGCAGACGCTGCGGCATCAAACGGGAATGCTGCTCCCAAATAGCAGAATTTCTCAGACGCGCGTGAAATCTTTTACGTGTGGATATCCCACACTGTTTCAGCTGCAGGCTGAATTATCCAAGCAATGGAGGCTGTATAAGGCTGGGTCGTTATCAGTCCAAAAAGGATGGTCAAAACAGTTGTTCTGACCATGCTACCTTTCCTGATTCTCTGTGTAAGGGGAAAAGAATGTTTATATGTCCACCGGTCTCACACAAAATGATTTTGGGTGGAATACAGTACAACCAATTGTCAAGCAATAACAGGGCGAGAGTGCCATATTAGGTCTGCACTTGAATAACCCATGGTGTTATACATTTTAACATAAAATTAATTATTTCCATGCTTTACATGCAATTCTGCCAATTCTACTTACAACAGATACAAAGATAATAGGAATGTCTCCTAACTCTTAATGGACAACTTCTTCATTTTTTCCCCCTTTGTCAAGAGCATATTATGTCTCTGATGAAGGTTAGCAATAGCATGAGCATTTAGACTTATATACCGCTCCACAGTGCCTTACAGCCCTCTCTAAGCGGTTTACAGAGGGTAAGCATATTGCCCCCAACAAGCTGGGTCCTCATTTTACCAACCTTGGAAGGATGGAAGGCTGAGTCAATCTTGAACCTACTGAGATTCAATCTGGCAAACTGTTGGCAGCTGGTAATCAGCACTAGTTTGCAGTACTGCACTCTAACCACTGCACCACCGAGGCTCTTATGTTTCCAGAACATGGTTCAGTTTATTGATATGTATGATTTTCAAAGCTTCCCATATTTGCAGATCCTTTTCTTTCTTTCTTTCTTTCTTTCTTTCTTTCTTTCTTTCTTTCTTTCTTTCTTTCTTTCTTTCTAAGTTCTAAGTTTCTAAGGCATCAGATAGATAGATAGATAGATAGATAGATAGATAGATAGATAGATAGATAGATAGATAGATAGATTTAGATTCTTGTTCAGAAATTATAGATCTGCTTCTCAGTGTAAAATTGTATATGGTATATTCCACATAAATAATTGGTCTGTTATTTTTTGGCCAGTGTACTTCATAAGTTTGGGTATTTAGAAATGAGTTTTTGAGTTTATTCTTTGAATCTATGATAGATCATTGTTTTCCCCCCGCTAAACAATATTGTTCATTTTTTCTTCTTCTTCCATTCCATCATTTTCAATTCTCTCCAAGACTTCTGGGCAAATTCCTGCTTTTTCCCTGGCAAGACTTTTCAGAAGTGGTTTGCCATTGACTCCTTTCTAGGGCTGAAAGAAATTGACTGGTCCAATCAATGTCATTGATTGACAAACCCTCTGGCTTTGAGTTTAAAGTGGGAGTAGAACTCACAATTTCCCAGTTTCTAATCTGATGCTTTAATTATTACATCAAACTGATTCTCATGATTTTTTAAAATTTCAATATAAAAATATGTACAATTAGCAATAAAATTCCCTCCACAAGAGTGTAAAAATATTTTGTTAACTTTCCCAAATGAAAGTTTTTAGAAATTTAAAACCATTAAAACAATGTTGAAGGATTTATGTCAGTTTATAGCCAAAATCCAATTAGCTCCAAGTATTTTATTACTGAAAATTAGTACTTAACATGAGGCATGTTATTTAGAATGTTGTAAAAACACCCTAATTGTATATGCCTGCATACTATATGATACTTTACAATAATGAAAGCAATGTCTTTCAAAATCCAGATTACACATTGTGCTTCATTCTATTCCTAAAAAGCAAAGCAATTCCTTGTGAAATTGCAGTTGAAAGTGAAGCAGTTGCTGTGGTTGTTTGTATAATATTTTTAAAATATCTTTTAAGTAGTAGAAACTCAGATATTAGAAGCATACTTTAGGCTACTCTTAATTAAAAGCCAGTTCATCATTTTGTAAGACAGAATGCTCATTTTCAAAGATAAGATGGTAGTATAACCTAACTGCTACCAAGTATTCATTAAATCAAAATGCAGAAGAACATATGAAAAATATATTATGAATATAATTAATTTACAACCTAAATTCTACAAAGTTATATTTCTTTATATTTGTGATAATATTGTTCTGCAGCAAACAGACAGTCCTCTTTGACCAATCTTTTTAAACTTGCCATTATATCCCAACTAGTCATTAACATTCCAAGAATGTTTTTCATCACAAAACACATATTTGATTGTTGATATGAGAAACCCCATCTCTAAGGTCTTTGTAGCCAAAAAGAACTGGTATTTTCAAGCAGTATTTGAAATCAGTTTTTCAATCAGTAAGCTTGATGATAACACAGTTTTTCACAGCTATTTTCCCCCATGTATTAAAGTAGGAAATAATTATATTTACATAGTTATTGAACTTTTATATTCAAATGTAATTATTTTAGATCAAGCTAGAAATACTCAGCCAGCTGTTGCTAAGTTTAGTTTATGTTATACAAAATGCACTTGATTCAAGAACCGTTCTCACTATTCTCTTGTTCCGAGTAATAATTGCCTTTCGATGTAGCATTGAAAGTAGATCAAGTGCATTTCATTCAATGATTTGCTAAAGCATTGAAATATTAGGCATATGGGTTTTAAGTTAACAATATTAGGAATAATTTACACAAACTTTATTCAGAAGAGCCACTAGTCTAAGGAACTTTGAAACAAAACAATGCTCTAATGATACTTAGTTTTACTTATACATTTCCCATGCAATTGTTGTAAAGTTTAAACTAATGAGTAAATCCTGATTAATTCTAAAGTTTTCTTCAAGTTAAGATCAATTCCTGCTGATTTATGGACATATCCATGGCATTTTTTGAAGTGGTTTGATGGTTTTCCTTTTTCCTCCTAATATCTTAATCCCTAGCCCTGGATCTCCCATCCAAATGCTAACCACACCTTCCCCCATTTAGCTTACCAGCCATGCCAAGCTCATTACACAGCTAAGAAAAGTACATGAAAACATAACTGTTAAGAATCTAGTTAATATTGTGGAATTCTATATATTTTTTAGGACCAGTCATCTATTGAAACTTGTTAGGACAAAGTAAATGAATTTCATTTGAAAATATAAAAAGTAGTACTAAGAATACTTTTTGTATGCAGCTATAGTATATTGATTAGGAATGTGTCCTGTTGCTCTCCAGTCTTGGTAATAACTTATCATTAATTCCTGAAACAGAAAGAAAACTCATTTTGTAGTAGAATATTTATTTATACTTTTAAACTACTCAAAAACTGAAGTGTACAGATTAAAAACTTAAAATGCAAATCACAGTACAAATAGTCCTTAAGTTACTATCACAATTGAGCCCAAAATTTCCATTCCTAAGCAAGACAATTGTTAAGTGAGTTTTGCTCTTCTTGCCACAGTTGTTAAGTGGATCACTGTAGTTGATAAGTTAGTAACCCGGTTGTTAAATGAATCTGACTTCCCCATTTACTTTGCTTGTCAAAAGGTTGCAAAAGGTTATCACATGACATGGGACTCAGCAACGGTCATAAATATAAACTAGTTGCCACGCATCTAAGTTTTGATTGCATGATCATGGTGATTCAACAAAGGTTGTTACTGTGAAAAATTGTCATGTCACTTTTTCAGTATTGTTGTAACTTTCAACGGTCACTAAATGAACTGTTGTAAATCAGGGACTACCTGTATCTTCAAATGCATATAAAAATAAAAGGGTACATGTTGAAAAATCAAAACATAGGCTTCATGCTGTTTTTAGTAGAAGGAATTCTAGGCACAGAAGACTATCATTGAAAAGACCCTCTCACTTGTAAAGTATCTACGTCCTGTCATTAATTTTAGAAACATAGAAGACTGACGGCAGAAAAAGACCTCATGGTCCATCTAGTCTGCCCTTATACTATTTCCTGTATTTTATCTTACAATGGATATATGTTTATCCCAGGCATGTTTAAATTCAGTTACTGTGGATGTACCAACCACTTCTGCTGGAAGTTTGTTCCAAGCATCTACTACTCTTTCAGTAAAATAATATTTTCTCACGTTGCTTTTGATCTTTCCCCCAACTAACTTCAGATTGTGTCCCCTTGTTCTTGTGTTCACTTTCCTATTAAAAACACTTCCCTCCTGAACCTTATTTAACCCTTTAACATATTTAAATGTTTCGATCATGTCCCCCCCTTTTCCTTCTGTCCTCCAGACTATACAGATTGAGTTCATTAAGTCTTTCCTGATACGTTTTATGCTTAAGACCTTCCACCATTCTTGTAGCCCGTCTTTGGATCCGTTCAATTTTGTCAATATCTTTTTGTAGGTGAGGTCTCCAGAACTGAACACAGTATTCCATTTTGGACCCTAGTAGAAATTATTCATATATTCTGAGTATTTTAACGGAGGAGAATCCTTCTTTCTGATAAACAAATAATTAATACTTCGAATTGACCTCATAAACATTCAACATCCAGTAATTTTAAAAATAATTTAAATAATTTATTTTTAATAATATCATTTGTCTACCGTCCCAATTTACATATTTAATTATTTTATTTATATCTCACAATTTTAATTTGTACAACTCAAGGTGGCTTAATCCCTAAAGTTTATAAACTGATTTCAGTGTGGAAAAGAGATTCTTTCAAATTTGACTTCACAGGTTGACTCCTAGTCTAATGTTACATCTGAAGGGGCCTTTCATGGGGCCCTATATTGTCAGTCATTGTATATTTTCTATCTGTGTGGTTTCAGCATCTTCTTACATTGCTTAAACTGGGAAGCCAGAATGATCTTCATCTTGGATGTTTCCTGCTGGGAATATACTGTATTCTCTTGGCAAACATTTCCTGCATTCTTTGCTGATTCCTCCTCGGAACACCTACTGCCATCCCCGCCATCATTATGATGATACATTATACCAAAATTAGAGGTGGGAGGGGCGCAGTCTGATTACCTGAACATATTCCAAATAGCTTCCTTTATTATCTGGAAATCAGATATTTTTTATCACCAACAAGTTCTTTTTTTAAAATATCCCAATTAATCTGAGTTTTAACAATTTTCCAGCAGTCTTCCATCCAAGTATTAATCAGTCTGGACACTTTATAGCTTTTATCAAAGTCAACCAATACCTGCTAGATACTGTTACAATGCGCCTTATATATTATATTTAGAAATAAAGAAACACATATTAAAATATTGAGAATTGTTTATGACATTATGTCTAGGTCATTATGACCCATTCAGTTCATTCATGCCTTCAGTGATGTATAAGTTCTGCCCATAAGTGGAATACCATTTCACTTGATTTGAGATGTCTAACCAATCATGCTTCCACATGACAAGTAAAACAGTTTATCCTATAAAACAAGCCAAACTGAAATAGATCCTGAAAATCATTAATATTTGATATTGCCTACAATTGATCAGCAATTGCCATCTGGAACATCTGGCTAAAGGTTAGTTTGGTAGCTAGCATTTACATTTTAAAAGATGAATATATCTTTCATGAGTGGGGGATTATTTAACATAAACAACAAAGTATAGCAGTTCTAAAGCACTCTGAACAGTGAAAAGATATAGATTTCAAATGTCGAGTGGGTTGTAGAGCATAAGCTTCTCATTCCTTGTACTTCTGGAATTAAATAATTTGACTTTTGAGTTACATTGTGTTCTGTCTGGGTCACTCCAGAAGCCAATACCAACCCAAAAAGAGAAACCAGACACACGGGTAAAAGGCAACAGCAGTTTTATAAAATTCAAGAAAAACACAGGTAACAGAAAATGTCCTTACAAACAGGAAAATGCTGTATCTTCAGACATATTCACGAAGGCCAAAAGTCCATGCAGCAATACAGAATTCTTGCTGCCAAGCCAAGGCTGTAGATAGCAGACCTATACCTCCCACGGATCTTCCAAAGCTGCTGGGCCACAAGCCAGGAACAGAGACGCCGAGAAACAAGACAGGATAACGCCACGCCAAGCTGATAACACTCCACATGGCTTAAAGGGCTTGCCTGCCTTTTAAACCCTGCTGATGAGTACCACACCCAAACCCAGCTGTTTCTACTTCAATGGTGAAAATATCTCTTTAACTGCTCCTTTCGTTGCTCTGAACGTCGCTGTCTCATGTCAATGACAGCTTGTGCGTCATCACCTAATGACTCCAAGCTACTGGCTGGGGAGAGCCCCCCCCCCCCGGGCTCTCATGCTGTTCGCCTTCATCCCATTCCTGATTTTCCTCTCCCCCGTCCGACTGTTCAGCCCCCTCCCTGTGCTGTCATCCTCCTCCGGACATGGAGCCAGCAGAGACACAGCTGGTCCCTGAGCAGCCTCAGGCTGAATCACAACACATTGTGATAATTAATGCACACTTGGTATGATCTGAATATATTTGTGGGGAGACATTTGACATTTTAGAAAACATGCAAGATAAAGCACAGGGTCACCTGTGGTGCTTTGCAAATAATACACCATTCTTCTCACAGTTTTCAGCAGTTAGCCCACAATTACAGAATTCCAGCACTGGTCAGTAGTTCAGAAATTGTTGAACGAGCACAATAATTATTCTCTTAAATTTGTTTACCATATGAAAACTATTTTTTCCATATTGTAGATAAAGAAAGTTTGGAACTAATGCCATAGCCTGTTACTCTAGTTAGGATAGTTGCTTCTTGGTCTGATATTAGAAGTAGCTTTTTCTTAAGTACTGTATTGTTTCTTTTCATAAGTAACTATATTCATAAAGACTATTGATGATGAATTATTTAGAAATCTGGTACCAGGGAAGAATTAAACAAAAATCTCTTTAATGAAAGGCTTATTGAAAGGCTTGCATTTTAAATTTGGTTGTTTGTAATATCCAGTTGAATGTCTTTTAATAGTGTGCTTTCTTATTTATTTATTGAATTTATATTGCTGTCTACTTGCCCATGGCGACTCAAAGTGGCTTACAGAATATAAAACCACATTTAGAATAAAATTAACAAAAAGAATCAAATAAATTAATACAGTACAATATAACAAAGTCACCCCCCACCTCCTACCCCTACACCCTGGTGAGAGCAGATCGCACGAGCCATTTAATGGGCTCAATCCTGCTCTGGATTCCCCAGGCCTACTGGCAGAACCAGATGTTCAGCACCCTCTACAATACTATTACATTCTAATCTCTGGGGGAATGATGTTCCAGAAAGAGGGAGCCACCGCAAAGAAGAGCCTTCTTTTGGGTCCCACCAGGTATATCTACCTTGCAACATTCCTTGCCTTTACACTCTGATGGGTAGATGTGACCTGCAAGAGATAACCTGGTCCCAAGCCATGAAGGGCTTTAAAGGTGACAACCAGCACCTTCAGTTGCACCTGCAAGCAAATCAGCAACCAATGTAACTCCCACAGGAGAAGTGATACATAGGCACACCGGGGTCTGCACAAAATTCCACTGTATTTTGCAACAACTGGAGCTTCTGGATGTTCTTCAGCCCTATGCAGAGTGTGTTGCAATTGTCAAGATGAGAAATGCCTAGAACATGAGTGACTGTGAGTAGGGACTGTTGGTCCAGGAAAGGTCATAACTGGCGCCCAACCCGCAGTTGCGCAAAGGCCCTCATGGCCACTACCGCCACTGCTCTTCAAGCAGGAGTCATGAGTTTAGGAAAACCCTTAGATTATGCACAGGATCTGCTTGGGGTAATGCAACCCTATCCAAGACCAAAGGTCGCAATTCACCCTGAGCCAACGAACCCCAAACCCAGAGCCACTCAGTCTTGCAAGGGTTTAGTTTCAACCTGTTTGCTCTCCATCCAGCCCCTAACAGTCTCTAGGCACTGCAAGAAGGAGGACATGGCATCACTTAAGTCACCCCAGGCTGAGACATACAACTGAGTATCACCAGCATATTGGCGATACCTCAATCCACGGTGATAGATGATCTCACCCATCGGCTTCATGTGTGGAACAGGTGTGGAGAGAGTACCGAGCCCTAAAGCAGTGGGTGAGGGCTGAATCTCTCCCCTCCTATCAACACTGACTAAGAGCAGCCACAGAAGAAGGAAGTGAACCAGGATAGCACAAAGCCTCCTACTCCCACCCCCCCAGCTGCCTCAGGAGAATACCCTGGTTGATGGCATCAAAAGCCACCAAGAGGTCAAGTAGAGCAAGGATAGATGCACTACTCCCATCCCACTCCTGCCAGAGATCATCCAAAAGTACGACCAGTGCCATTTCTGTCCCAAAATCAGAATCTGAATACTAATTGGTAAGGGTTGAGATATATGAATAGAGCAGTTGATAATGCCTTACTATGAAATAAAAAATAATGTAGATAGAATGAAACTCAAGAGATATACCCAAAATTGACTTTCAGAGTAGTTATTCATGTTTTTTTGAAAATATTCAGTACAGTATTTTAAAAAAACCTCTTCTGGTATAGATGCTTTCTATTTCAGTATTTTTGTGGTTTTTGTGTTCTTTTTGGTGTTCTGTAGGTGATGATGATATAGGTTTTTATTTGTATGGCTAGAAAAAATGTTGGTGTCAATTGTTCGTGCTTTGGAAACTTCTAGATTAAACTATTGCAATTGTTTCTAGATGGGATAGGTTTTAAAAACAGTTCTGCAATTTCAGTAAGTGTAATTTGGCACTGAAAATCTGTTGTTTGAGATTTGAACCAGGGTTAATTTTAAGTGCTAGTAGTATGTGTCTATGTGTTTGATAGGACTTTTGGAGAGATCCACAGAAAATACATTTTGCCATTAAAATAAGAACTATCAAGAAACTCTTTTCTTCTGTTTTAAAATGGCTCCTTTTTAGCTTTCATATACTTGACTTCAACAGTGCTAATTGAAATCTGAAAATATGATTCATGTTCTGTGATACAATGCATTTATATGGTTCATATTATGGTCTTCTCTGAAATAATTTTTGAGGTTTTACTAAACAATTGACTTAATAATTTTAGTCATTTTTCATCAATTTCAGCTGAACTGTCACAATTTTTTCAGAATTGCAGTGAGCAAGATTCCAAGCAGTAATTACTGGAAAATATAATCTGCTTATTATTCAGATACATTAAAGCAATTTTTAATGTGTTTATTTATTTAAAAGTTTTATAAGACTGTCCATCTTGTGTAATCATGATTCTCAACAGTGTGCATTGCATTTCCTAACATACTGTTAGGAAAACTAAATTATGGTTAAAACTAGCAACATCAAGAATTAGATGGCAGCTTTTTTTTCATGTCACCATGAAATAATAGTGTTTTGGTCAGGAATAATGATGAAAACTTGGATGTTCAGTAAAATGTAAGCAGTCCAGAGTGAAAAGGTACATTGGATACATGCTTCCAAGGAATGTCTTGCACTTTTTACATACATATAGGTAAAAAAAGCTATGCAGGGCAATCCTGATTATTACTTGGAGGATGTTTTCTCAGGTAACCTGAAGGTTGTAGACTAGACTGGTAATTGGGTTTTTTAAAAATCCCCATAAAAAGGCAAATTACTTCCCTATCTTTACCTATAAAATGGCATTGATGTCTCCATGTAACTCACTAGGAATCCAATTTGATGAGGGAGTTTTATTACCATACAGAGCCTCACAGAATGTAACTAATCGCCAATTGATTCTTATAGTACTAGCTTTGATTGGATATCAGCTGGATTATAAAATCAATTTATGGGTTTTTTATTGCTCTCAATTGGGCGAGATTTCCTTTGCAGTGGAAAGGGACAATCTCACATGAGTAAGCCATTTAATCTATAGTCTAGTTTTAGTTAATTAATTAAATTTGAAACACTTATATGAATGAGTGACTGTAGGCAGTTGACAACAATTCTAAATAAATAACAGCAACCAACATACTGCCATGCTGCCAATGTCTGAGAACACCCTGAATCACTGAGATATCCTTTCCCCCTAGGCCTATACAATTTATACATGGTATGTTTGTGTGTGTGCTTGTTTGGTTTTTAATAAGTTTTTTTTTAGTTATTTTAAATATTAGATTTGTTATATGCTGTTTTTATTGTTGTTGTTAGCCGCCCCGAGTCTATGGAGAGGGGCGGCATACAAATCAAATCAAATCAAATGAATGAATGAATGAATGAATGAATGAATAAATAAATAAAATCAATCATGCATATAATTTACCAGAACACCTGTGTGTATTTGTAAAGGACAGCTCCATGTAGAATTCATAAGAGCAATCCAATTGGAAAGTCCCTGGTGTATGATTAATTGTGGGCAGAACCTCCCAGTCCATGAACTGGGCAATTTGCACACAAAATGAATTGCTTTCTTGTGCAACCTCCCCTTCCCCAACTTTGGTTGTAAAAGGAGGACTTCCAAATCCAATTCCGTGTGCACCTATTAAATGTTGTAATGAAAAATCACATTTCAGGGATCGGAAGACTAGTCTCACCTACTAAAAAGGGATAAGCATGGTCTGCTTATCCCTTTTTAGGTCCTGAAAGCCTGCAGACACTGCATAAACATCTCAACAGAGTCCTTGGTTTAAACATCTATAATTGAATATCTGATAAATTTGATATCTTTTTCTGTGCCAATGAATGACTTTGCCTACTGGTAGATTTTAAATTAGGATGGAGAGGGAGTTGTAATAATACAGGGCAGTGACATTGGGGAACAGGTGGTGGAGCCTACAGGAGGTATGTGGGCATGGCAAACATTTCAAAAGGTACCCTCCCTAGTTTTCTGGACTATAAAGGCAACTGGTGTGTGTGTCTTGGATGAGAAATGAAACATTTTCAAGGAAAATCTGGAGAAAGACCATTTGTCTTTTGAAAAGCACCTTTGGGACAACCATGACCTGGTTGATTGAGAATTGCTATAAACAGTCATCTGCAAATGTGACCAGTGCTGTTATGGTTCTATTACCCACTCTAAAACTTGGCTGAAGATTCTGCATAACTGCTTTCTCCAGGATCTGATGAACTGAACGTCTAGCACTGTGATGGTGAACCTATGGCACACATGCCAGAGGTGGCACACAGCACCCTCTCTGATGGCACGCAAGCCATTACCCTAGCTCAGCTCTACCACACATGCAAGCGTGCCTCCCACGTGCCAACTCATTTTCAGGTCTCTGCTGTGCATGCATGGGGAGGCATGTGGGAGATGAGTGGGTGAGGGGCTGGAAGTCATGCGTTCATGCACAGGGGTAGGGAGCATGGGGGTCATGCATGAATGGAGTGGCATGCTCATTGCATTATGGGCATGTGACGACATAAAGGTTAGCCATCACTGATCTAGCACCTCTAAACAGTTTTATTAAAAGGAATTTCTTAAGAGAGTGACAGTTATCAAATACAGTTGGTTTCTTAAGGAGGAGTGGACAACTGCCTACTTCAAGACAAGTGGAGCTAACCTTTGTCCCAAAGAGGTATTAACCGCCATTTGGAACCAACTGCATGACGCTATTTAGGAGGTCTTGACCAGGAGAGACATAAATCCAGAACTCAGGTGGTAGAGATCATAATGTCAAGGACTCTCTATTTATTCAGGAATAACAAGCAGGAACCTGTCCCAGATAATGGAACAAAATCATACATCAATCACCACTATAGAACCAGCCAGAGTTCAACTCAGAGGGAATCTGAGTAATTTTAGCTAACAGATTAGTCTACAGAATGATGCAGTAAGGACTCCATAGCCTCCCTTGTACCTAAAAGGGACCACGACCTTCAGGTTCATAAGAACAGAGAAAGTAAGCCCATTTCACTACTTTTATTACCGAAAATAATTCCTAATTTAGACATTTATCTGTGCCCAGCAGGATTTATTCTTTATATTGTTTTATTATTGCTTTAGGCTAGCAATCCTCCATTGCGAGTCATATAGAAACATAGAAGATTGACGGCAGAAAAAGACCTCATCCAGTTTGCCCTTATACTATTTCCTGTATTTTATCTTAGGATGGATATATGTTTATCCCAGGCATGTTTAAATTCAGTTACTGTGGATTTACCAACCATGTCTGCTGGAAGATAAGGCCACCTTGGAAGCCTAGAGCCATGATGGTGAACCTGTGGCATGCAGAACCCTCTCTGTGGGCCCGTACTCCATCACCAGCTTCTCTTCTGGTTTCTGGTGCGGTAGGTCCTGGACACAGGAGAAAAACAAGGATGGAAGGGGTTCACAGGTGGAAAAAGATTGAGAAACATTGTTCTTGGCATATCTTGTACCCAGAGTATGTTACAGGATTCATGGTCCCAGAGACAATCCAATTCAAGACTGTCAATACAAGCCCATTCCAAGCTGCAATTCAGAGTCCAGCTGAACTGTGCATTGTTGCTTTGGAAATTATTATTATATTGGTCTGTCTCCATTTTTTCATTGACAAATACATTTTTCACTTTAAATCTTGTATTGCAGGCCTTTGAAGACTTCCACATGGCAGCTGGCACAGGACCAAACCCAAGATACACAACTTATCACAGTTGATCAAAAATTGGTAAGGCTTTTCTTATGTACATACTCCCTTCAAGATATTTCTGTGTATCAGGTACTAAGAATTGTATACTGTAGTTGAGAATTCGTGTAAGTACAATTGCCAGTTATTAAAGTTCTTCAACAAAAATAACTTATCAAAAGGCATTCACGTTAAAAAATGTCATAAGGATATATGGAGGCTTAATATGCAGACTCCACATATTTAATCATGTATTTTGAAATTTGAAATTGAAAATGACAAGTGCCAAGGTACCATTGTACTTATAATACATAAAGTACAATAGTACCTCGGGACTTGTCATTAATTGGTTCTGGGAAGCACAGCAAGTACCAAAAAAGACAACTACCAAACCATTTTTTCCCATAAGGAATAATGTACTAGTCATGAAACAACTGACAAGTAGTACCTTGCTTGTCAAGTATCAAACAAATGAGTATCGAGACAAAATGTTCATGTCAAAATGTGTCAAGTACCAAATTTGATGAGTTTGAAAGCAGTCAAGTATCACACTATACTTGCATTATGTTTATGAAGCAATGTTTTAATATGCAATGTGCCATTTTGAAATACTTTTCTGAGTAAAATTTTGAAGTCATACGTGGTTAAATAACACTTATTAAAAGTAATTGTTAGATTTACCCTTTTTAAAGAAATGTAATAAAAATGCATCTTATAAATTGATTGTAAAATCTGCTCATATATTCTGTCCAAAATGTGCCTGAAGGATCACAATTGGGAACAACTGTATAGCATTCTTTTGCTAATCATTACCAGTTCATAATTTTTAAGTTCCAATATATTACAATGTGTGGCTTATTACCAAAACAGTGATGCTGTAATATTTATGCTTATATAATTCATTAATTGGATGGTTTTTTTAAAAAAAGCCTTCAAGGAACCATGAAATATCATCATGGTTTACATAATAATCTCCATTGACATTGAGTCTTCGGAGAGGGGCGGCATACAAATCTAATAAATTATTATTATAATAATTATTATTATTGTGTTTTATTTTTGCTGGTGAAAAATAGTAACAAATCTCTAGCACAGCAAAAACAAAACACACTTAGATCTGTATAAAATTACTTTTTTATAAAATGATTTTTAAAAACTTACAATAATAACAGAGCTTTAAGTAGGGATAATTTTGTCACTATAGACTACAATTTTGGCACAATGCATGTTGAATATTGGATCTATTTTTATTGTCTGTGACGATTTGCAACTGACATTCCATACATTTAAAGTTTAAAGCAGAAGGAAGTGTTCTTATGTTTTTCATCTTATTAGGATGGTTGGATTGGGATGCAAGAAAGTCAGGAAAATAAATAACATTAAGGGAAGTTTGTTTCATTGTTTGAATTTATCGCTGTTATGATATAAAGAAATTTTCACAATTCATTTTTTGGGCATGAAATAAAAAAGAGCTAACAGTTTAATTGAATACATGACATTTCTCTTTAATAATGTATACTTCAGTTGCATTTTGTTTTTTTTTATCCAACATTTTAGCAGTTGCAGTCTCAACTTCTCCGTACTGAAGGAGTGGGTCCAGCAGTCACATGGGTTGCTCCTGTCCAATCCGTTGGAACTGAGCCTAGTATTAAAAAAGACTGCTGGATCCGCCCCTTCCCCAGAATTCGCTCAGTTCGCATATCCTGCGGTTGTATTGTGAATGCTCGTTCAACATTCTAACACCTTCCCTTCGATCTTTCCTTCAAAAAGTAGTAAGATTTATTGTCTTTATTTAATTACTTGCACTAATTGCGCCAGCCGTTTAAAAGAAAAAAAGAAAAGAACGCGGCTTGGCTTTATTTCCTTGGGAGAAGTTGCGGTTTCGTTTTCCCCCGGCGGTTTTGCCGGTTACGATTCCTGCGGCCGCTTGTGGATTCTTCTAATCCCTTGGCCTGGAGGTCCTAGTGCAAGTATTTATCCATTGAAATATTGATTATTTATTGTATATAAATATTTAAGGGCTTATAAAATACCTCCTGCGGAGTGAGACGCCTTCTAGTCTCCTGGACTTAGTCGATCGCTTTTCCCTTAAGAAATTCTCAGCAGCGATCTTTTCGGCGCGAAGGCCTTCGCGCCCTTTTTTAAAAATCTAGGCCTCTCGTGTTGGCCTTCTGCCAGCCGCGTAGGCCTCAGTCCACCGCGTGGATCCGGGAGCGGGCCTTGGGGGTCCCAGGCTAAATTCTCCACCGGCTAAGCCTCCAACCAGAGTGCCTTGGTTTACTTAATTACAAAGTTTAGGGAGGCTGGCCCCGCTGGATTTGGGGGCACGAACTCTGGGTTTGCCCAGATTGTCCTCACGTTTCAGCAGCTTCGAGGCCTCGAAGCAGGATCCATTCCTCTTGGGAAGTCCTTGAAATCTTCTCCTTATAATTCAGTTATTGGCTCAGCCTTGTCTTCTGTTAATTGTCAGACTATGGCTACTTTTCCCAAGAGAGGCACAACTAAAGGTCCCAAAGAGGTTAGGCCTACTGGTAATTCTACTGAAGTTCCCCAGGCCTCTTCCTCCTCTTCCTCAGGCACCCATTCCTTAGCCAAGCCCACCAGGGCTGAGAAGAGAAGGGACCCAGCCCTACAAAAAATACATGATAAATCAGCCAAACTTTTTAAGGTGCAGGCCCAAGTACATATCAATCCAACCCCCCCGGAGGCCTCTAACCTGCCTCTTTCTGGGGTTCCTGTGCTATCCCTGGATGAGCCAAACCTAAATCCACCCCAACCTAACCTATGGGGTTTAGGTCCAGAGGAGCCAGATATTACCGAGGATTCCTCCCAGCCAGAACCTGCTCAGGCCCTCAGGGATCCTCCGGCTTTTCCGGCTGATATTTCTTCCTTGCCTCCGGAGTTTCAGTCTATCTTGACTATTCTAACTAACACCATTGACGCTAAACTCTCATCTTTCAATGTGCCTTCTCTGTCTCATCCCCCACCTCGCTCCTCCCGTCCCGTGAGTTCTTCTCCTTCCTACAGAGCCCCAGCCATGGAGGTCTCTGACTCCTCTCAGGAAGAGGATGAGGATGGGGACGCAGAAGAGGATGATGACCCATTTCAGCGTCTGTCGGAAGATGAGGAATCTCAGATCAAGATTCCAGCCCCAGCTGCTATCTTTCCTTCGCAGCTTTTCAAATCTCTCCTGTTTAAAGCTAGAGTATCCACGGGGCTAGCCGGGCAAGAAAAACAGGCTACTTCTTCCTCAGACCCTCCGGAGGAAAATCTTCCTTATTTCATGGAAGAACAGGAAGACAATGAGGTAATACCTATGCCCAAGTTGTTTAAGGACGCTTTGCTTAAACAGTGGGACCACCCAACCGTTGGCCTTACTCCCACTCCCAAGGACAAGAAACTCTACAAGCTCTTCTCCTCCTATGAGGAACTCCTAACATGTCCCAAACCAGATGAACCAGTGAAGACACTCCACTCGACTTCTGCCATACCGGGCGAAGCAAAGGAGGTCCTCCGGCCAGAGGACAAACGACTTGAGCAAATGCTCAAAAGGAGTCTCCTTGCAGACTCATGGGCCATTAAGAGTGCTGCAGCGGCATCCTTCTTTTCCAGAGCTGTGCTCTTGTGGCTTCGTCAGCTCCAACCACACCTGCCGCCAGATGACTTACGGGGCCAACAGGATTTCAACAATATCTTCGCAGCTCCCCGATATGTAGCAGATGCTTCCCTCCAATCTTCCAGATTTGCAGCCAGGTCAGTAGCAGCCTCCACAACGGCCAGAAGACTTCTATGGCTCCGCCCTTGGCAGGCGGGAGTAAGACAGAAGTGGCAGTTAGCCATGGGTCCGCTGAAAGGTAACCTCCTCTTCGGAGACCTTCTGGACCCTCTCCTTACGGAGACCACAGACAAGAAAAAGGTCTTCGGACCTACCACCAAGAAGGCCCCTAAACCGCAGCCCTTTCGGCGCACAGGGCGTCAACAGGATCAGGGCTCCGCATTTCAAAGGAATCCAGGTCAGTATTTCCCTCGGTTTCGATCCCAATCTAGAACCACCAGGGGCGGAGGTTCCCATTATCAGAGAGGATCCTCTTCTACCAGGGCTTCCAAAGAGCCAGATGGTAAGTTTTCCTCCTTTCCCATAGGCGGTCGCCTAGCCTGGTTCTCTTCCGACTGGCACCGTTCTTGTAAGGACCCCTGGGTCATTGACACTGTGGAAAGGGGCCTAAGGTTAGAGTTCATTTCACCTTCCCCTAACCGTTTTATTTCTTGTCCTTCTCCCAGTTCCACTCCATCTCGTATCCGAATGGAGGAGGCTATTTCTCATTGTTGACTATTAGAGCTTTCAACCGGTCCCCTCTCTCCAGAGAGGTTTAGGCTTCTATTCCATCCTCTTCATGGTCCCTAAGACCTCTGGAGGCTGGAGAGCCACCTTAGATCTAAAGAATTTGAACCGGTTCATAAAATATAGGAAATTCAAAATGCATTCCTTATCTTCCATTTTAGCAGCTCTACATCAGGGAGACTTTATGGGGTCTCTGGATCTCACGGAGGCCTACCTCCATATTCCCATTGCCAAGGTCCATAGGAATTTCTGCGCTTTGCCCTTCAAGGCAGGCTTTTTCAGTATAGGGCTATGCCATTTGGGCTCTCCTCAGCTCCCAGAGTCTTCACTAAACTCTTGGGATCCTTGGCAGCTCATATCCGGGCCTCTCCCATTCATATTTTATGTTATTTAGATGACATTTTAATTCATGGAAATTCCAGATCTGGTGGGGCTGCAGACCTCTGTTTTACCATGTCGGTTCTACAGAATCATGGTTCTCCATAAATCTTAAAAAGAGCCACCTTGATCCATCCTCTTCCATTCTGCATCTGGGAACTATCATTAATTCCGAGATATCCCAGGTTTTCCTCTCCACTGAGAGAAAACGCAGCTTTTTGGATCTCATTGCTCGCATCCTGCCCCAGCAATCTACCTCCATTGCCACCCTATCTTCCCTTTGGGTAAAATGGTGTCATGTATTGGTATTGTTCCCTGGGTCCGTCTTCACGCCAGGGAACTACAGTGGCTCCCATTACCCTTCCAGAGATCGGGCCACAGCAACTCGAATCGTCGCATCACCATCCCACCGACGGTTCGCAGATCCCTCAAGTGGTGGACTTCTCCAGCCCTAGACAAGGGATCTCCCTCCCGGTGCCCCGACCAGTTTGTAGTCACCACAGATGCCAGCCTCTCGGGCTGGGGAGCCCACGCCCAGGGTCTTTTAGCTCAGGGCACATGGGCACCGGAGGAGGCTTCCAGGCCCATCAATTGGCTAGAATTAAGAACCGTGTCTCTAGCTCTAAAACAATTCCACTCTCACATCTCCAACCAACATGTGCTGATTCTCACCGACAATATAGTCACCAAAGGCCATATTTGCAGACAGGGAGGCACAAGATCCAAGGCCCTCATGAGGGAGGCCCGAAGTTAGGCCTTTGGGCAGAGAAAACTCTCCAGTCGCTTCTAGCCGACCACATCTCGGGGAGCCTCAATGTCCAAGCGGACTGGCTCTCGCGAGTGACCTTAGATCCAGGCGAGTGGAATCTCCATCAGTCACTGTTCCACCAGATCTGCCTCAGGTTCGGCCATCCAGTGTTGGATCTATTTGCGACCAAAGCCAATGCCCAGCTCCCTCGCTTCATCTCCAGGTTCCCGTCTCCGGGAGCAGAGGCTATCAATGCTCTCAGGAGCCCTTGGCCTCCAGGTCTATTGTATGCCTTCCCTCCAATTCCAATTCTGCCAGACGTGATCAACAAAATCCTCCTGGAGAAGGCCCGAGTAATTCTGATTGCCCCTCACTGGCCTCGCAGGCCCTGGTTCGCGGACCTCCAACAACTGTCCGTCCAGGACCCCTGGCGACTCCCCGTTTCGGAGGATATGTTGCGACAGGGGGCCTCCTTCCACCCGGACCCAGAGTGGTTCCACCTCACCGCCTGGCTATTATCCGGAGGGACTTAGACCTGCGAGGGTATGACCCGGACACAGTGGAAATCATCCTGAAGTCTAGAAGAGGGTCTACCAACCGGATCTACGACCATACTTGGTCCAAATTCCATCAGTGGTGCTCGCAGGGGGGTTTTTCAGCACCAGCCGCCGACACCTGGCCGCCACTTCTTCCGTCTTGGCGGGGCCTCGCAGGCAGCCCTCCGCTCTTTTCCAGAAATCCAAGAATTTCTAAGAGGAGTGGCCATCCTCAGGCCTTCTAAAATCCACAGATATCCTACCTGGGACTTGCCACGGGTTCTCCACTCTCTTACTCAGGCACCTTACGAACCCCTGAATTCTGCGTTCCTCAGGTACCTATCCTTTTAGGTAGCATTCCTGGTGGCGATTACATCCGCCCGACGCATATCTGAGTTGGCAGCCCTTTCTATCACACAGGACCTTTGCCAGGTTTCACCAGGATAAAGTGGTTCTGCGACTGGACCCCACCTTTCTACCAAAGGTTAGTTCCATGTTTCACAGATCTCAGGATATCATATTACCTTCCTTCTGCCTCCAACGAGAGCATCCCCTGGCAACTAGATGGCACACTCTGGATCTCACTAGAGCGCTAAAAGGTTTATATCCAACGCACAAGATCCATCCGGAGATCTGAAGCACTCTTCATAGCCTACCATCCCAGATCCTTGGGATCCAGAGTGTCTCCTACAGTAATAGGTCGTTGGATCAGAGGGACCATCTCTAAGGCCTACGAGACAGCTCCCCTTTCCATTCCAAGGAATATTACAGCGCATTCCACCAGAAGTGCTGCCACATCTGCCGCTTGGGCGACTCAGGCTCCGTTGGAAGAAGTCTGCAAAGCAGCCACTTGGGCCTCGCCAAATTTCTTCATAAGGCACTACAAAATCGATTCGTACGCATCAGCGGACGCTGCCTTCGGCAGAAGAGTACTCCAATCCGTTATCTCTCACGATAGCAATGTACTCCCACCCTAGGGACCTATCTCTTGGGTATGTCCCATGTGACTGCTGGACCCACTCCTTCAGTACGGAGAATAGGCGTTGATTGCTTACCTGAACGCCTCTTCTCGTACGGTGAGTGGGTACAGCAGTCACTTCCCTCCCTATGTGTGGTCTTCTTTACCTTCTATTCTATTTTCTTATAACACATGAGAGTTGAACATTAAAGAGCTTCACTACTGAGCCTAGTCTATGGATTCGCGAATTCTGGGGAAGGGGCGGATCCAGCAGTCTTTTTTAATACTAGGCTCAGTTCCAACGGATTGGACAGGAGCAACCCATGTGACTGCTGTACCCACTCACCGTACGAGAAGAGGCGTTCAGGTAAGCAATCAACGCCTATTTTCAAGTTGAAGCCAACAAATTGTATAATTTTAATTGAATTATGTACTCGCTGTAACTAATATTCTTCTGTATAGTAATAATTCTTAGAATTAGTAAATGAGGCAACATTTTGTAATAACTGCTAGATGAGGAATCAAAATGTGGGACTGACTCCATTTCACAAATGATACTTTTTGTCAGATAGTTTCATTCAACTTAAATGAATAGAATTCTATATCTAGTAGAAAATTATTTTCCTATCAAATTTTATGTATCTTTTAAATTAGACCAAAAGTCCAGAAACTGAAAAATCTTCTTGGATTAGAGGCAAAACATTTTCAAGGGGAAAAAACCAAGAAAGTCCATTTGTCTTTTGTAAAAGCACTGTTGGGACAGTCATGAACTGTTTATATGTCTAGGAAGCTAAAATGGCAATGTTCTAAAATATAGTACCACCCTACATAGCATTCTCATTTCCTACTACTTAAAAGCAATTTACATCTAAACCATCAATTGGAGTTCTAGAGATCTGGGATACGGCCTAAAGATGTGAAAGCTATTTGATCTTATTGTTTTCAGAGTTACAGGTGGCTCCTATACAGTTTCTCTGTTGCTAATGTGAGATTTCAGTAGTGATCTCTCTCAGTGAAGCTTAAAATGGTTTACAGCCTCACATATGAAACAAAAGGAGTTCCAGTGCAGGGGTAGTTTCCTCCCAGTTTAGACCAAAGCTATAGCAACCCGCTGGTGATGTCATGATGGCGTCACAGATCTGGTTTGGTCAGTGCTGGTCCAAGGATGCCATCATCTTTTTTTTACAGTTTGGATGTTTTTTCCTCTGCTGCGGCTTGAAAAAGGACCCTCCCGTCCACTCCCGGGTTTATACTTAACTTTATTTTTTCAACCAAAGCACAGCTGATCAGCTCCTCAGCTGTGTTTCAGGCTGATTATAATTACTGAGCATGCGCTGAAGCAGAATTGCACAAGGGGATGCATGGGTCCATGCTTGCTTCGCTCACGCATGCACAAAAAATATCACGATGCGAACCAGTGACCCATCCCTGTTCCAGTGCTATTGTTTCTCCTTGTGTGTTACATATGGTTTTCCTTCAGCCATTTCTTCAGACTTTTGGCCCGAGTCACCCTGTCAGTATGTCTTTTAATCCAGCTCAAATTTTGAATTTGTTGGCAGTATTTCATTATTTTTCCATTTAAAACCAGAAAACATACAGAAGTAGCTGTCTTTATTCAGTTTGATGCTAAAATAATATGTGTGTAGTAGGTACTATGAGATTATTGTTAATACTATTAGTGTCCAATTATTACTAAAAAGCTTGCATCATAAATATGATTGTAAATTATTGTGTCAGATAAATCTTCCTTTAATATTGAAAGTGGAATTCCTAACATGCTAGTTTCCCTAACATTCTACTTTTCCATAAGGAAAAAAGAGGGGAAACATTTTCTAAAATTGTGGACTTCCATCAGAACATATTCTGATGTAGATTTGACCAGTTAATCACAGCAACGTGTGACCTTTGGATAAAAGGAAAGATATTATAATACTTCATAATAGAGTCTAGCACTTTTATACCATCTGTGTAATCCACTCTCAGATAGTCCAGGCTACCTTTGCTAAACTAACTCGGTTCACGTTATCCTAGAGGGTGTCTTTAAGTTCAGTTCATCTTTTATTCATATAATGGAGAAGGCAGATTTTATTCTCTTCTAATCAATGGCTTGTCCATCCACTCGTGGTAGTGAAGATCAGCATTGCCAGACTATTTTCCATGGTCGCTCTTTCTATAGGGATCCTGAAAGCATTTCTCTGATCCTTGTTTGCTTCTTTGATCTGCTTGACTTCAGCCCGCAGATGAATGAATACTCCCAAATGAAATATTTGTCTTTATCTTGGGTTGGTTTTACTTAGAGACCCAAAAGGAAGGTTCATCATGACTTTTGTGTGGCAATTTCTTGTAGACTTCAGTAAAGCTTAGTGACTAAGATTGAGCTTAGTGATATGTGATAATGTAATAAAATGTGTTCACTGTTTTAAGTTTGATGGTTGTGGATTTCTTGGTAAAAAAATTAAACTGATAACCTTGTCAAAGGCAAGGAAAACATCAACCGAGTAAGTACCAACTCGCTACCAATACGTGTAGTCAAAAGTTGTAAATTAAGCTTATAAAATGAAATGGACAAGTAAAGTGAAATGGGCGTTTATGATTTAGAATTTGGTCCTTTATTTTCTTCTGGGATCAAAATCAGAATATATTCAGAAACATTCTGTTCTTGAATTCTGCATTATGGCTTTTGCATATGACTTTTATTAGAGAATTTTAGAACTCTTGTAAAACAATTGTAGGCTCCACCTCTCCATCCCCAGGGTGGGACACAACAAATATGTCAATGAAATTCTTGGAGTCATGTTATTCTTTAAATATCCTTGGAAACAATTTGTTATACAAATTAACTTATGCTGTGCCATAGCAGAATTACAGAAATGTAGACACATGGATAGGAAACAAACAGATTGCATTTGTTGATCCCTAACAGTCTAAATATGGAACAGGCCCCAGACTTTTGTACTACTGCTTTACTTCCAGTGGTGCAAGCCAAGCCACTCATATTACTTACTGAAGATTTATCTCAAATAAGCTGCCCAGTTCAATCTGACTGCATATGCTGTAATGCTGTATAATTGGGCTGATCAGTTGCTTGCTACTCATCCCTTTACTGAATAACACGCCTCAAAGAGTACTTTGTGTAGCCAAGAACAATATTGTTGTTGCTTAATTTGTGTTATGAAGAGTTCTGCTTGTTTTCCGCTTTTAGCTACTGAAGATTTGCTTTACTGTTCTGTGTCCATCCAAATATATTTTTGTAGCTAGTACCAGTTCAAAGCATAGTTGAAGACAGCTGTACCTTGGACACAAGCAGTGGAAGGATTATAATAACCTTTGTATTTAAATTGAAGGTTGTGTCATTGACGAGAATCTTTTCTTCTTTGTCTCTGACAAAAATTTACTGAAATAAAATATAGAAAAAATGCTGTCTTTGTGAAATAAGTTGGCAAATGAGAGTGCAACTTTGGTTATATGTACACTATATTTTCAAATAAATTATTTTTATTAATTATTTTAATTTATTTTAAATTCATAATCATTATGTACTTTAAATTATTTTTATTTCTATTGTTTTATTTCAACATAATTCTTATATTTATATAAGAAAGAGTTCAGTTAAGTTTTGCATTTTTGCCACATTTATTAACAATATTTTTCTATTCTGGCCAGTATTGTGGAATGTCTGTGTGATTCATTCACATTTTCCCTCTTTCTCTCCTCCTCCTCCCGCCAGTCTCTTTCTTTTTTCTTCTTTCCAGTTTTCTAATATATTTCACTCCAATATAAATACAGTATATAAATGTGCTCATGCATTTGCATACACACACATAATGGGCAATTTCTGACTGTCTTCTGGATGGGTTGAATTTAAGGAGTATAATTAAGAATTGTGGCTGTCTTCCAGTAAAATTTAGTTCTCAACAATAAACCTGATACTAGATCTGTCTTTTACCGAATGAATGAGTGAGTGAGTGAGTGAGTGAGTGAGTGAGTGAGTGAGTGAGTGAGTGAGTGAATTAATTAAGAGAAAGGAAGGGAGGGAGGGTGGGTGTGGGATAGAAACTGAAATTCCTATCTAAAGGAAATTAATTGACACAATTAATTATTAGAAATAGAACTTGATAATGAACAATTGCTGCAATTCCTTCATAATAGTTTCTTAGCTTTGTTTACCAACAAAATCAGCATCAGAAGTTCTTGGATTCTTATTTACTTACATAATTTTTATGTTTCACTTTGTCTAATTTAATCTTGAATAATCCAAAATTACCAGCTAAGTTTCTTGACAGTATCAACAGCCAGAAACAGAATCTGTAAATCTGGTTACAAAAGAAAGAAATATCAGTGTTAAATTATTTGAAGTAGAGCAATCTGGAATGGAAGTGGTATGAGAAGCATTACTTATAAATATATTTCAAATATGTAGTCGAATAGCTGGAATTAATACGCATAAATACTTATTCATGACTATTTATCTAAGTTCTTATAATATTTGTAAAGCATTTATCTTTGTGAGATTGCTGAAATAATCTTCAAAAATTATTGACTACCTTTGTTTCTTACTACTTGATTTCAAGTTTCCTCCAGCCAACACTCCAGAAGATAGGCTCAAAATACAGAAGGATCTTGACACACTTGAACATTGGGCACTGTCTAACCAAATGAAATTCAATGTTACCTTGCTCAACAGTAGTAACTGTGAGAGAGACCTTGGAGTCCTAGTAAACAATATTTAAATATGAGCCAGCAGTGTGCAGCAGCTGCCAAAAAAGCCAACACAGTTCTAGGCTTTCCCTTAACAAAGGGAAAGAATCAAGATCATATGAAGTATTAATTCCACTTTATGGTGCCTTGGTAAGGCTACACTTGGAATACTGCATTCAGTTTTGGTCGCCACAATGTAGAAAGGATATTGAGACTCTAGAAAGAGTGCAGAGAAGAGCAACAAAGATTATTAGGAGACTGGAAACTAAAACATGAAGATTGGTTGCAGGAACTGGGTATGTCTAGTTTAATGGAAAGAAGGACTAGGGGATGCATGATAGCACTGTTCCAATATCTCAGGGGTTGCCACAAAAAAGAGAGAATCATGCTGTTCTCCAAAGCACCTGAAGGTAGAACAAGAAGCAATGGGTAGAAACTAATCCAGGAGAGAAGCAACTTAGAACTAAGGAGAAAATTCCTGACAGAACAATTAATCAGAGGAACAGCTTGCCTGCAGAAGTTGTGAATGCTCCAACACTAGAGGTTTTAAAGATGTTGGATAACCATTTGTTTGAAGTGGTATAGGGTTTCCTGCCTAAGTAGGGGTTGGACTAGAAGACCTCCAAGATCCCTTCCAACTCTGTTACTCTATTCCATTCCATTCTATTCTATTAGTCATTCTTTTGCAAGATTCTTAAAATTACTGTTTTATTTGTCTCAAAGATGCTTTTTCAAAAGGCAACTGGACTTTGGAGCCACCCCGAGTTTTCGGAGAAGGGCTGCATACAAGTCTAAAAAATTGAATTGAATTTTGTTTTTCCTTGAAGAAGTTTCGCTTCTCATCCAAGTAGCTTCTTCAGTTCTGTTCAGAACTGAAGAAGCTTCTTGGATGAGAAGTGAAATGTCTTCAAGAAAAAACAATCCACTTGCTTTTTGAAAAAGCACCTTAAGGACAACCATGACCTGGATGATTAAGAATCTCCATGGACAACTGGTTTATTTATCAGCATTTGGGCACTTTAAAAAGAATATTGATATTCTTGCTTAATCATACTCAGTGTTTTAGAACAAATCCGTGTAATGGATTGTGATGGTGTCTGTCCTAAGGTACTGATTAGTTGTGTTTGTTTTAAAAGAGCATTCTGGGGGGGGGGGTGGCAAATTAGAAATTGCAAGATGTTCAATCATTTTGGATAGAAGACCTTGTATGCTAAGAATAATTCCCTGCTAATAGTGAGACAAAATTCAGGCTTTGAATATACGGTAAGTATCATCCATTCCAAGCTTTTAATCACCCAAACAGTCCATAACTAAAACCTAAACCATCTTTCAGTTTATAGTTAGATATCATCTTATGATCTCTCAGTATAGTGACTTGAGACATAGGTGCAATAAAAGATCTCAGGCTTGGAGGCTTTAAGGCTTGGGATACAAAAACAACACAAAACAGAAGTTGAATCCTGTCAAGACTGAATCATTGTGTGACCAGAAACTGGCTTTGTCTGCTCCAACAATAATTGCAGAAAGAAAACAAAGACAGAAAGGTGGAAGCAAAATTTATTTACAAATAAGGCTCTGGTAATGCAGATAATCCTCAGTTAATAACAACAATTATGTCTGGAATTTTCATTACTAAACAATGTGAAAGCACAATGTCAGGTGACATCATTTAGCAACAACAGTCCAAATAGTCTCTGTTGCCATTGTTAAATGAGCATTGCGGGTCATTAAGGGAAGACCTTCTCGACTTTCTACAGCTTCCAACAAATAATGTTAGTGTGAAAGCTAGCAAGAAGTTGTAAGTCCCTGGTGGATTGCAGTCAGGTTGGCAGGCAGATACTGCCAGATGGCTGTAATGGCACAGTTTTCTATTCCAGTGGTGGCTGCTGCCATGCGGGAAAGTTTTACTCAAGCAACTTGCAATCTTCCCTGTTGGCTTCCCTGAGGGCAGGACAAGAAAGAGTGGATGGAAACTAATCAAGGAAAGAAGCGACCTGGAATTAAGGAGTGAGAATAATTAACCAGTGGAACAATTTATTTATTTATTTATTTATTTATTACTTAGATTTGTATGCCGCCCCTCTCCGAAGACTTGCCTTCAGAAGTTGTGGTTCTTCATTACTGGAGGTTTTTAAGAAGAGACTAGATCAGTGATGGCAAATCTTTTTTCTTTCACGTGTGTGTGTGTGTGTTAGCACAGGTACACGTGGCCACGCCCACTTTCTCACACACACGTGTGTGCATCCGTGTTGCCCCTGCACATGCACACAACCCACCCACCCCCAACCCACACTTACGCACAGGCCTCACTGAAGCCTGGGATGGTGAAAAAACAGAAAAACGGAAATTTGGAAAAACGGACTTCCAGTTTGACCTTTCACACTGGGCTTCAAGAAGCTTCCCTGAAACTTCCAGAGCAGTGTTCCCCGTAAGCTGCGTGCGTGCATGCGCGTGCACCCCAAAATACCCCCCCGCGCACCCTTTTCCACGGGTGCGCGCTCCCCATCCCCCTGCCAGCCCGCAGGTGGGGGGGGGAGGTGCCGGCAGTAGGAGGAAAGGGAGCCGCAGCCTCCCCAAGCAGCCTTCCCCAATGCTGAAAATCAACTGACTAGCACGCGCATGAGTGCTGGAGTTGACACAGGGAAATACCTCTTGTGGCCTCTGATATGGCTGATAGGACTAGTCACTTGTCTGAAATGTTATAGGGGCTTGATCAGGGGCTGGACCTCCAAGGTTAGTTCCAGTTCTATTCTGATGGATGGATGGATGGATGGATGGATGGATGGATGGATGGATGGATGGATGGATGGACGGACGGACTGACTGACTGATTTTGGTTGTGGGAAGCCAGGAGGAGAGGTCACAAATGGCAATGACATGACTGGGATGCTGCAAGTATCATAACTCCAAATCTATTGCCAAGCACCCAAATTGCAATCATGTGCAACAGTTGGATCTTTGAGGACCAGTTGTAAGTATTATTTATTGGATTTGTATGCCGCCCCTCTCCGCAGACTCGGAGTATATATATTCAGCAGTGTCACAACGTTAAGACAGTTTCTGAACTAATGGTAAATAAGCAAAGATTAGTTATAGCTGTTTTTCTTTTCTATGATATGGCCTATCCCAGAGGTGGTTAAACCTTTTTGGCACCAAGTACTGAAACTAGAACACACGCACACCGGAATCCAGAAGAGAGCAGCTGGCCAGTGTGTATGCACACAGCGGCCAGCTGCTCTTCCGGGTTCCATCACGTACCAGACAGTTGGCACACATGTGCGTGACGGAACCTGGAAAAGCAGCTGGTGATGGCACACATACCCACAAAGAGGGCTCTTTCTGCCACCTCTGACACATGTGCAGTGATGGGCTCCTACGGGAACGGTCAGGAACACAGTTCCTGTAGCAAAATTTGGAGCTTTACCCCAGAGCTCTGAAAGATGTCGAAACAAAATGCATAAGCTACGCCAAGGTGTGGTAGTAAAACTTTTGGTAGCCTATCACTGCACGTGGGCCATAGGTTTGCTATCATTTAGGGACATGGTTATTTAGATATGTTCACAGTACAATATTTTGCATGTTTTTTGTCTGCCACAAATTTCCAAAGTGTTCTTAAAATAGATATTAAAACTATCACAATTATCAAAATGCTACCATTTGATATATATACACTTGTTTTATAGTAATTACAGCTTGATTGTAACTTACAAATGTTTGTCTACTGTAGAAAACACTGCAAAGTAACATTAAGAAAAGAAAAACAAACATGATAATTATGCTGGTATTAAAGCCATCGTCTCAGCCAATGCATGCATATTTATATCTAGATAAATATATTCACTCTTTTTTAAAAAAAGGATCGCTAATTCATTGCAATTCATTACTTGTCAATTAATTCCCTCTTTAATTAGAATAACATATCTCAATTCAGCCTCTGGTGCTTGCTGCCACTTGCTTTTGTAAGTAATTACTGTGATTAAACATGTGGCAGTGTTAGCTAGCTCAGCTAACTGGCTAGTGATACAGAGTTTTCTGTAAAATGACTGCAGGCAGCGAGTAGTCTGCTAGACAACAGTCTATATCTGTAACTGTCGCAGTTCAAATATATATATATGTAAGATATTTTTGCTGATAATGAAAAGGAATAATGATTCAACAGAAAACCCCCCTCATATATTAATATACACACGTACGTACATACATACATACATACATACATACATACATACATACATACAGGTTTATTTATATATATAAATAACTTTTCTAGATAAGAACTGGGTGTTCAAGATTTTTTGTTCACAAAGTGTATACAGTACACACACTTGTTGGTACATTCTCAATTTTATTTGTTCTTCCTACCATGGTTACTCTTACATATATACTGTATTGGCTTTTTTCCCTTTTTTCTTTGAATTTGTTTTAGAAAAAGATACTTTGTTTTTCTTTTTAAAAAAATCATCAGAATTCCTTCTTCCAATAACTCCAAAATAGAGCATGTGTCATTATCAGGCATTGTTTTTGAAATGTAACCCTGCTGTGAGAGCCTGCAATTGCAGATAAAAGAAAGAGGCGCCTTTTTGGGGATAGTGTCTTGTGGGGAGGATGGTTTCCCTAGATAGGATCTATCTGAATTTTCTTTAGTGCCAGGTAAAAACTACTGCTCTTTAAGTACGGTTTTTGAAGTCATGGCTTCTTAAAATATTAGACTTAATTTTGCATAATTTTACTGCTTACACGTCTTTACTTATACTGTGTTTCAGATTATGATGTAATCTTTATTGCTAACTTTTAATTTTATTAATATTTAATTCTTCCCAAGTTAAGGAGGATCACAGAAATATTAATAATATAAATAGTAAAGTCAAACCTCAAAAAATAAAATAGATGTGTTGCGAAATACGTATTTCAAATTGAACAATATTAATAACTAAACATACGTATTGAACATTAAACATTTAAAAGACTGCTCCAAACTGCCATCACAACTACCGTCTGAGTTATTCTTTGATGTAATGCAAAAAACCTCATGAATTAAAAAAGACTCCTGTCTGCCCTTCAAAGAGAAATATCCTTTGACCCAGTGCTCCAGACTGAAGTCTTGAAATATCTGCACAAGAAATTTCTATGAGAAAAATCCAGACAAAACAGCCACTTGAGATTTTTTTTCTTTTAAAAAAAAGCTCAATCCAATTTGTTCCTATACCCCAAAAGAGATTTCTCAATTTCAATGTGAAATTGGACAGGCAAAATAAAACTTCTGTTCACTTTGCAAGCCAAATGCAAATATATTATGCACACAAAAAAATGTCAGATTAGTAATTCAAAATAATACTCTTATACTCTGAAAAATCTGTCAGATTAGTTTTTTAAATGGAGAAAAGTATGTGTATTTCTTTTATCACATTTTCAATTAAAATATATTCCTTTTAAACAAATACACACACACACACACAGAGTGATACCTCTACTTATGAAGTTAATTGGTTGTGTGACCAGGTTCTTAAATAGAAAAGTTTGTAAGAAGAAGCAATTTTTCCCATAGGAATCAATGTAAAAGCAAATAATGAATGCATTTGGGGAAACCACAGGGAGGGTGGAGGTCCTCTTTCCTCCCAGGAGATTCCTAGAGAGGCCCCATGGAGGTTTCTCCCTGCCTTTTCCGGCCTTGTTTCCTCCCAGGAGGAAACAGTGTGTGTGTGTTTGATTGTGTCACTTTTTATCTGGAATCATTTCTCTCACATAAATTTCACTCATTCATTGAACTACAGTATGTTTATTTTGAAATATGTTATGGTAACAAATTAGCAACTAACAATAATGATCAGATTCTTACATTGCATTGATGTACATGCAAAGAAAAAGTTTCTATTTATCCAAAAGCAAGAATCATAAAAGAAACTACAATTTCTTTTAAAAAAATATACCAAGTAAACTAGCTTACTGTTGAATCTGTAAATATCTATCAATTTGTTTGCAGACCTGTCAACACAATCTGAAAAGATTGTGAAAGTCTAGTGAGTTATTTTCAGAATCAATTTCTACTTATTTGCTTGATTAGATTTTAAAGAGATTTTTTTTAAAATTCTTTGTCAGACACTAATTGTGTCGACCTAATTACTTAGAACTTTTAAAGGCAATGAACAAGCAATTGGAAAAGAACCAAAGATCAAAACCCAAAAGATAACCAACCAAACAGATCTGAGTGAATTTTCTTTACAGATACTAGGAATATTGATTGAGAGTTGTCCATAGTTGGTTTTAAAAAAGATTCTTTACAGCAATCTTGTAAAAAATATCAGATATCAGATCTACAACACCCTTAACAAGGCTACTGACTGGCTACTTGTAGTGTGAGTGGAAAAATAAGTTTTACTGTCCTTATTTCAATGAAGAAAACCTTAATAGAAAATTTTGCTTTTGTTCATCAGATTTTGTTCATCACCTTCTTCCAGCAGTGTTGTAGGTATATCTGATGCCATTTATCTCCTGGAAATCCTTAGAAAACCAAAGGGATACAACACTGAATGATTGTCATAGGGGTCAAATAAGCAACGAAGAAACAATCAGTATTAATAAAAATCTTAAGGATACAAGCAACAAGTTACAGACATACAGTCATAAGAGGGAGGAAATGGGTGATAAGAATGATGAGAAAAAACTAGTAGTAATAATAGTGCAGATTTAGTAAATAGTTTGATAGTATTGAGGGAATTATTTGTTTAGCAGAGTGATGGCGTTCAGGAAAAAATTGTGCCGAATATTTCAAACAATTGTCTCGGCAGAGAATTGTGGGGGACGCACAAAATGTTTACTTCTTCCCGGGGGGGGGCATAACAAAATAATTGAGAAGCACTGGTTTACTCTAAGAAACAAGACCAGATTGAATGTCAGTAATTAGCAGGAGCACAAGTAAGCAAATATGCTGCCATGCTTGGGGCCATTAGATCCTAGTCCCCTGACCGACGAGGGTATTAGTATGTTTTGCTGAGTGAATCGTGATGAATGTTTTAAAATCATATTAGAGCTTTTTGAAAGTCTTTTTAGCCATATTAATTGGATTTTTAGATGTACAGTGGTACCTCATCATACGAACTTAATTGGTTCCAGGAGGAGGTTCGTAAGGTGAAAAGTTCGTAAGATGAAACAATGTTTCTCATAGGAATCAATGTAAAAGCAAATAATGCGTGCAAATCCTTCAGGAAAATCCCAAACTTTAGAAGGGAGGCGAACAGAGGGCAGGGAGGAGCAGCTAAAGGGGGCGGTGGAAGAAGCAAGGCTAGGCTAAAGGGTGAGTGGGAAGGAAGAAAGGAAAGGGGGGCGCCCCTCCCTTTTCTTTCTTCAAAAGACACCCTTTCAGTGCCTTTGCAAGCACATTGTTCTCTGCAAAATCTTTCCTCCTCCAAGCCGCCCCTCCCTTTTCTTTCTTCAAAAAAGGGGGAAAAAAGAAACCCCTTCATCCCAGCAGCAGCGGCTTGGGTTCGTAAGGTGAAAATAGTTCGGAAGAAGAGGCAAAAAAATCTTAAACACCAGGTTCGTATCTTGAAAAGTTCGTTAGAAGAGGCGTTCGTAAGATGAGGTACCACTGTATTTGTTATATTGTTTCTGATACGTTGTGAGCCGCCCCGAGTTCTCGGAGAGGGGTGGCATATAAAACAAACAAATAAATAAATAAGTGAATGCTTACAAAAATGTTCAAGGGATTATTTTTAATGGAATTCTCAAAATACTAGGTATTAGGTGACAAAATAAAGTGAAATTTTTAAAAGCCAGTAGCCATATCATTGTTAAAGCATAATAGTGTGAAATGTTAATATTATAGAACTATACACCATTGTGTGCACTTTTAACAGGATAATTGTGTCAATTCTTTTCTGCCTGACTACCTGCTGGGTATGGAAATCATATTATTTGAGGCTTGTTATTTCGCCTGTCCACAACAGTGTGTATATAGGAATCTGTAGAAAAAGAGAATGTCTTAACAGATGAGGCTTCAAAAATATATACATCCTGCAATAATATCTAAAACTAAAACACCAACATTTGCAGACTTCTAAAAGAACTTCCAAAGAATCTTGATATTTCAGATTTTCTGATCCTTCCATGTTGTGTCTTTGCATCATTGAACTGTATTTACTGTTTGTGTTTAATTTTCTTGAACTCTCTGAGAACTTGTTTCACCCCATGAATATATGTTGTCTTTTGTGCCTAGACAGTAATTGAAACTAGCTAAGGTATTTCTGTTTTTTTACTAGATCTTTTAAATATTTTTTTCTGAGATAGTAGTGACCAAACTTTGTTGTATTCCAAAAATGCTAAATTTGTAGGATACTGCCCATTAATAAAATTAATGGTTTAAGTGATATTTGATAAGCAATAAATATATTACTTTCAATATTTAAATACAATCACACGTGTAATTATACTTAAATGTGTGATTTACCACTTTGTGGTAAAGCAACTGCCCACTATCAGCTTACAAAAACAAAATGAAGAGTAAACCCCTGCATGAGTTTTCACTTTACTTGCATAAGCCTGAAAGGTGGATTTGTTTGTTTGCTTGTTTGTTTTAAAAATATGCCTTCTCCCATTTAATTGCTTGCAACTTCCACAAGATGCTATATGGCAATTCTAGATTTAAGAAAGCTTAGACCTGCACAGCACTAATAATAGATTCAAAGGACAAAATTGTGTGCAGTGCAGAGATCTACATTCATTATTAGAGCACATATTCAAAATTGAATGTTCAAAGAATTCCTGATGGGAATATCTTAAAGTAATCATTCTCTTTTATCCTTTTTCAGCATTAAAGGTAGCAAATAATACTTATTGTGATCCAGTCTGGAGGCAATAGTACACAATTCTTTACAGCTAATTATTTATGTTAGACAATATGGCATTTATCATAATTGTATAATCTGATTTTTCTCAGTTTTTTTCCTTGTATTGACTACTGTCCAGTGTAGTCTGTCTACAAAATTGCCAGGCATAGCAATAATAATGATTTTGATGATGTGTCACAACAACTACAGCTGCCCCCCCCCAAAAGCCAATGCAGTCCTAGCCTGCATCAACAAAGGTTTAAGACACCAAGAAATGAAAGTACTTTTTTAGACTGCATTAGTGAGACCACACTTGGAATACTGCATCCAGTTGTGGTCACCAGCTTACAAAAAAGATGTTGAGACCCTGGAAAGTGTGCAGCGAAGAGCAACAAAGATGATAAAAAGTCTGAATGACTAACAGTTGAGAGATCTAGATATGTCTAGCCTAGCAAAGAGAAGTATTAGGTGGGACATAGCTGTCCATCAGTACTTGAGAGGATGTCAGGAGGAAGAGGAAGAAAGGATTTATTTATTCCCTATGGCAGTGGTTTTCAACCTTTTTTGAGCCACGGCACATTTTGTACATTTACAGACTCCTGGGGCACACAACCAACCAAAATGACACTTGAGCTCTTTAAGAAAATGACCCTTCAGGAGGCCTTATACAGTATACATTGTGATGTATTGTATATCACCCTCTGCGGGGGCCTCTTATAAAAAGAAAAAGGTCAAATATCTATATACACCATCAGGATAGACATACCCAGCTGAGGCTGAGGCTTCATCTAATGGTGGCAACGTTTACCTCCAGTCCTGACCAGGATTAGAAATCAGGACCATGAAGAGGAGTAGCAGCTTCAACTACTCGCCGCAGCCACACAATATCAAGTGCGTGGCAGCACGAGCGGGGACCTTCCTGGGTGTGGATGAGAGGCGGCCTGCTATTGGTTCACCGCTAGTGGTCAGGATGAATCCTAGAAGGTGATTGGTCAGTGAGCGTTCCCTGTGCCTCCACTCTTCCTGTTGCTGATAGTTGGGAAGGGAATGTTAATGTTTGGATGGAGGTGGATGGAGATGGGCTGGATAAATGGCCTCCGCGGGCCGTATCCGGCACGCGGGCTGTAGTTTGGGGACCCATGTTTAATTTCCCCACGGCACACCTGGCCATGTCTCACGGCACACTAGTGTGCCACGGCACAGTGGTTGAAAAACACTGCCCTAGGGCATCAGAGGGCAGGCCAAGAAGTAATGGGCAGAAGCTTGTAATAGAGAGACACAAGGGAGAAGTAAGGAGAAAATGTAAAGTTAACAGCAAAAGCAAGTAATCAATGGAATAGCTTGCCTCCTGGGATTGTGGGTGTTCCATCACTGCAAATTTTCCAAAATAGGCTGGACAACTCTTCCATCCCTAAGATTCTATGAAATTTCTTAGTGGAATTTAATGCTTTAGTTATAGTGCTAGAGGAGGGAGAACAGCGCAAACATGCTAAAACATCTGTTTGCGCCTGTTTGTGAATTAACTCACAACTGAAGAGTGTTATATATTGGAAGGAATTTACTTGCATAGCTTCTCCTCACAGGAGACCTGTGTTTATAACTTTTCTTCACTTCTTTCTGTCGAATAAATTACACGTTTGCCTGAATTCAATATCTTTTCAGATTTATTTATTAAATTTATACAGCCCTCAATCTCATCGAAAGGAATTCCATGTGGTGTAAAACAATCACATAAAAAACAATAAATAAAAACAACAAAATAAAAATCAGTGTTAATAAATATCATGAAAACAAAATCCAAATCCTAGAAGAGGGAGGATATATATATGGGCACCTGAACAATGGAGCCATCTGAGCAAGTCTACTGCTTTCTGGGAGCTCCAGGCCTGACTACATAGTCGGGTCTTAGAGGACCTGCAGTTTCCTCTGCTTTTAGCCAAGAGATCTATAGTAAAATTTAAGTGCAACAGCACCATCCTATCTGGAAATGATGAAAATCTATCCAGAGTAGGAAAAGGTTGCAATTTTTGGGAATATAAAGCGCACCTTTTTCTCCCCTGAAAGAGGGCGGAAGTGTTGGTACATCTTATACACCGAATAATACAGCCATTTTTGGCCTCCCAAATCCCTGCCCACCATGTCCCATTTTTGCAATTTATTTATTAATAAATAAATTCACAATTTATTTACACAAAAATGGTATGCACAGAGTGTTTGGGTGGCCTGCAGAGTGGGGCCTGCCAACCCCTAGGAGGACTCTGTAGACCTCCCAAACACTCGGTGCACTCAATTTTTGCAAAAAATGGGTGAAAAATGGGGCAGTTTTTGTCTTCCCCAGTCCCCAGAAACATTCTGCAGGCTTCCCAAACACTCTGTATGCCCCATTTGCCAAAACGCTGAGTGCACAGAGGGCTTGGGGGGCCTGCAGAGTTCTCCTGGGGGGAGGCAAAAACATCCCCATTTTTGCAAAAAAAAAAAACCAGGGTCATGGAGGGTTTGGGAGGCTTGCAGAGTGCTGCTGGCAGCTGGGGAGGATAAAAACTTTTTTTCTTACTTACCTCTTTGAAATCTTGGTACGTCTTATACACCAGTGTGCCTTGTAATCCGAAAAATACGGTCATGGGAAAAGCAACTAAACTAATGCAACCCAAATTTTCACATTCATATTTTTGAAGGTCAAGAAACAAAATTTGTTACACGACTTGGTTTAATGTCCACTTGGTTTAATGTTCACTTTGTTCAGGTGTCGATCCCAGCAATGCATCACCTTTGTGGTGTTAGTTTTATATTTGTATATTTGGGCTACCTTTTGTCCCAAAAATATGGGAGGTTGTTGGTCATTAATCCCTTTTCTTTTTAATCCAAGGATCTATTATGGAGTTGAAGTAGGCTAGGGAACCGGAAGTAATTATGAAGGCCACTGGCATTTTTTCAGTTTAATAAAAGCAGGGACTAATTATTCAGTTTTTATTTAACTGAAATGCAGCCAAAAAGGAGGCTCCTGCAGAGCAGCTGCACTTCTTCAGTGTTATCCCAATTTACCACAGACACAACTGTCACAAACAGTACTTTTAAACTTGATACATAGCCATAGAAGGAAGGAGCCTTTTGTCTTGAGTGCATGCAGAACTTCTTTATACAAATCAACTGGCAGATGATGGACAATGATGAAAATTTGATTCTTTGAAGTCATAATGGTCATTGAAATGTGTGAAATTCTGGCATTGAAAAGAGGGTAGCTAGCAAGTTTCAGTATCTTGGGTGGCTGCTGGGAGCTTGCTGGGAGGTTTTCTGCATTTTGACATCAACTTCCCGTCGCTTGTTCCCAGCTTCCTTTATTTAGAGAAGAGGAAAATGTTAAACAGCTACTTGCTCACATGGACGCTATACAGTCTCTTTGGGATTGTGCAGATGGAAATTTTGGATGTATTTCTGTCACTTGAAACACATACCTCTGACACTTAAATATCCATAAATAACTTGGGGCAGAAACAAGATTTTATTCTGCCTTATTCTTTACTTCTAACATGTTACTTAATACTTCACCTTGTGAACTTGTGTGCCATAATAAATTGGCCAAAGTGACTTGAGAACTAAAGCAGGAGAATAGTAAATGGACATTATTCCACTGTTGTTGTTTTGAGTCAATAATTCCATTGGTTCCCCCTTCCTTTGTGGAAGTACATAGAAACATAGAAACATAGAAGTCTGACAGCAGAAAAAGACCTCATGGTCCATCTAGTCTGCCCTTATACTATTTTCTGTATTTTATCTTAGGATGGATATATGTTTATCCCAGGCATGTTTAAATTCAGTTACTGTGGATTTATCTACCACGTCTGCTGGAAGTTTGTTCCAAGGATCTACTACTCTTTCAGTAAAATAATATTTTCTCATGTTGCTTTTGATCTTTCCCCCAACTAACTTCAGATTGTGTCCCCTTGTTCTTGTGTTCACTTTCCTATTAAAAACACTTCCCTCCTGGACCTTATTTAACCCTTTAACATATTTAAATGTTTCGATCATGTCCCCCCTTTTCCTTCTGTCCTCCAGACTATACAGATTGAGTTCATGAAGTCTTTCCTGATACGTTTTATGCTTAAGACCTTCCACCATTCTTGTAGCCCGTCTTTGGACCCGTTCAATTTTGTCAATATCTTTTTGTAGGTGAGGTCTCCAGAACTGAACACAGTATTCCAAATGTGGTCTCACCAGCACTCTATATAGCGGGATCATAATCTCCCTCTTCTTGCTTGTTATACCTCTAGCTATGCAGCCAAGCATCCTACTTGCTTTCCCTGGTTTAAACATGGTTTAAAGACTTGAACTCCATATACTAGTTTCTTAAATCTCTAAGAGTTCTATTGTAGGATATTTAACTCTTTAAAAAAGAAAGCAAATAGTAATATTTAATATTTCTCCTTTAGATCACTGCTTCTGAGAATAAGCTTCAAAATTGGAGGAATTATGTGCCATGCTAATTCATTTTATATATAGTTTTCCCAGTTGATCTTTTCCCATTTCCTCATTAAATATCTTGAAATATACATATATATCAGGGTGCATCAAAGGACTTCCACACATTCTGTGTTGCCAATAATTAAAGGAAAAAGAACTTGAAATCATGAAGATAAAGAAATTATTAAAATACTACTCCCAACTATAGTGTTGAAGCCATTTGGTTCACTGGTACTTTCACTAAGAACTTGAACTTGGAGCAAAGTACTTGGTTACACTGGAGAACTGAATTTGGAGAGGGGTTTTTTTCTGTTTTTTGTTTCTTTTCTTTCATTTCTTTTTTATTTTTTATTTTTATTTATTAGATTTGTATGCTGCCCCTCTCTGAAGACTCGGGGCGGCTAACAACAATGAAAAGACAATGAAAACAAATCTAATATTAAAAATTAATCTAAAAAACCCCAATTTAAAGAACCACTCATACAAACAAGCATACCATGTATAAATTCTATAAGCCTTTTTTGTATGCTATATTGTATGTTTTCAATGTTATTTATGTTTCGTTTTGTTTTAATCCAAATATTTCAATTAAAATTATTTTTAAAAAGAATTTAGTTTTTTTTCCTCCCAACATCTAAAATAATTTAAATGGCATCTAGAAGCAAGAGATTTAACCCTTTTAAATGTGACTAAAAAGACCATTTATTTGGTCAGCAACTAAAGCTGTGTGGATGAAATAACTATAGTAGATTGTTACACATTTTCAAAATGCAACTTAGAGTAGGAAGATGTTATTCCTATGGTTTAAGAATGTACTAAGTGAATATTTTACTTTTAGTCAGATCTATTCTTCCTTAAATCAAAGGTTTATGTTCAGAATTTACATTTCTAGTATGAGTCATAGCTTCCACGTTTTATTTATTTATTGTTCGTATTCATATTTATTCTCCGTATTCAAGATCAACAGAACTTTCTAATAGAAGCAAAGATGATTATTAGTGATTTGTCAAAAAATTCAAGAGCATGATTGGTATTTATTTTAAAGTTAAGTTTATTACGTTAAAAGATGAAAATTATTCCAGCAGGCTAATGTTCAGATGTCTGGCTTTTGGTCGTGGAATGCTCCTGAGTGACACACATTACGGTAGTTAAGCTGATTAGTCCCTCCAGCCTTGCAAAACAGGTCTTTATGTTCTTTTTTTTCCCATGGAAGAAATGGTGGCTCACATCTGTTTTTTTTCCCCCCTGCTAAATTGCAGCGTCTAATATCTACCTCTTCATGGTCGCTATTTGGCAAAGCATAATCTATAGCCCCAAGTATCAACATTGTGGTCCACTGTATTTAAATTTGCATCCATTCATCCATTGTGCAAATTGATTTAGTGGAGTGAAAACTGAGATTGAAAAATAATTTGCTAATGCTAGCAATTTTTGTAAGGCATGTATCTTGCTACACTTCTGTATTCAGTGTTTTCTTTGTAAGTGTCCTGGGTGAAGTCCTGTTGAAAATGTGTCTGAGAAAACCAGAAAAGGTTTTATTTAAAAAAAAATGAATATAGAGAATGGTTGCCTTCCCTTATTGTGTTTACGTTTAGTCAAAATGGTCTTTTCTCATAGCATCCATTGAAGACAGGCACAGGGAAATCATGGATTGAACCCATTCTTACCCAAGTACCACATGGGTAAACCATGGAGGTGAAACAGCCTAATCCATTTCTTGTTTATTTCAATTAAGGATCGAATATCCTTTAATGGGATATTCTCACTGAATTATATTTTTCATATATCCTACATGAGATACAATTATTTATAAAACATTTTCTTTCTGGTTCAGGAAGACAATTCAGAAATATGTAAAATGAAGTTGCAGTATTTTCTCCTTGATGGCCTAATTTCAGATGCACATTTATTCAAATGTCAATATAGATCTGGAGGTTTTTGCAAGAGTAGCTTTTGAAGACTGGTAAACACATTTGGAATCTGGAACCATACCATGGAAACTCTTGACAAACTGCCGCGAGGAGATTTATACATGTGCAAAATCATTGTAACTGTGACCATTCACAAAAATCTCATTAACCAGATGGCAAATGGGAGAAGCTGTTCCTAGCCCCATCTTGCAGCTGCCTACTCCACCACAACTTTCATCTTTTTTTTTGTTTTAAGATGCATGTGGCAGCTAAAAATGCATATTTTTAATTCTATGTTATGGTTTGCAAGGTAGTTTCTAAATATTCTACTTTGTGTAGAATTGCATGATATTACATGCATTAATACTAGGCTTTGACTGTAGCATTGACTATGCTTGTGGCCAAAATATGCTGAAAATGATGGTACTGTCCGTATTATTAGCAGGAAAGATTGGTTGCTGAATGCAATATTTTATTTATTTATTTATTTATTTATTGGATTTGTATGCCGCCCCTCTCCAGAGACTCGGGGCGGCTAACAGCGACAATAAAACAGTGTACAATAGTAATTTGGTATTGATGATTAAAAATCAATTAATATAAAAACCAAACATACATACATACATACCATGCATAGAATTGTAAAGGCCTAGGGGGAAAGAGGATCTCAATTCCCCCATGCCTGGCGGCAGAGGTGGGTTTTAAGTTGTTTACGAAAGGCAAGGAGGGTGGGGGTAGTTCTAATCTCTGGGGGGAGTTGGTTCCAGAGGGCTGGGGCCACCACAGAGAAGGCTCTTCCCCTGGGTCCCGCCAGGCGACATTGCTTAGTTGACGGGACCCGGAGAAGATCCACTCTGTGGGACCTAACTGGTCGCTGGGATTCATGCAGCAGAAGGCAGTCCCTGAGGTAATCTGGTCCGGTGCCATGAAGGGCTTTATAGGTCATAACCAACACTTTGAATTGTGACCGGAAACTGATCGGCAACCAATGCAGACTGCGGAGTGTTGGTGTAACATGGGCATATTTGGGAAAGCCCATGATTGCTCTCACAGCTGCATTCTGCACGATCTGAAGTTTCCGAACATTTTTCAAAGGTATATGATAGAAGTAAATAATTTATGACACTAAGGTAGTGAGAGTAACACTTAGCAAATTGGTATATGGTGCCCAGTTGGTTATTTATTCTGTTAATTGTAAATATGTCAAGAATTTTTGTATGATATTACACACATTGGTTGGGGATACGAATACAGTGATCCCTCGATTTGCGCGTTCTCGATTAGCGCGAAACGCTGCAACGCGGTTTTTCAAAAAATATTAATTAAAAAATAAGTCCGCGTTTTTTTTCCTACACCACGGTTTTTCCCGCCCGATGACGTCATACTGATTGCTGATTGGCCAAAATCTCGACCAATCGTTGCAAACGCAAAAAAAAAGCTTTGCAACTGTTGGAACTTGTTCAGACTTGTTGGAAGATGCCTCCTAAACGTTGCACACGGAGTGGAGGCGGCGACGCTAAAAAGACCAGGAGGATACTCACAATTAAAGAGAAAATTGACATTTTGGACATGCTGAAAGGGGGACGCTCTTATGCAGATGTTGGGTTGCCATTGCCATTGCCGCCAGCGCTGCCCCAAGAAAGCCGGTGAGAGGAAGGAAGGAGGGAAGGAGGGAGGGAGAGAAGGGAAGGAGGGAAGGAGGGAGGGTTGCCATTGCCATTGCCGCCAGCGCTGCCCTGTGGGTAGCGGCGAGGAGCCCGGAAAAATCACCATTGCATTGCCAGCCTCCGAACTTGCGTCGCTCCACCTTCTGCGCATGTGCGGCCATGGAACAAAGGGCGCGCATGCGCAGATGGTGTTTTTACTTCCGCATCCAGTATAACGCGGAAATCGGTTAGCGCGGGAGGTCTTGGAACGTAACCCCCGCGCTAACCGAGGGATCACTGTACAGCTGTATAGGGAGAATCCTGAATTGTTGCCTAAGAATCTGAAGTATTTTCAGGAAATCAAGATAGTTGTTTTTGACAGGAGAATGAAACTAGCAACAGCAATTTAACAGACTCCCACCAAAATTACACAAATTGGGGGGTAGGGAGAAAGGAAGAATGCAAAAGTGAGTAATTCCAAGACATAAATTGTTGTGGTTTGGTCATATAGAGAGAACCTATGAGGACTGAATCATAAAACAAATACCTGAAAGCAGAGGGAAGAAGTCAAGAGAATGGGAAGAACCAAGAAAGTTATAGTTGAATGGAGCTGATGGAGCTTACAAAAAAGTGGTAAATTTGAAAGAGCAAAAGGCAACCTATGTAGTGATATATGGACATGGTCATTGTCACTCACGCTTTAATCACTTCCCAGTTGAAAGTGGTGATCGGATGGAGTTGATGAGGTCCTTCAAAAGAAGGGCATGAGAAGTTTAAAAAGCAGCATATGAAGCAGTACAAGGGCATTCTGGAAGAATGAAAAAAATATGTGGGGAAATATATGAATGATGTTGGTGTAAACTACCATATTTTTCGGAGTATTAGACGCACCAGAGTATAAGATGCACCTTAGTTTTGGGGGAGGAAAATAGGGGAAAGAATCTGCTTCCCAAGTATTCATCTATCTAGCATCCTTAGTCTGGTCAGCTTCAGCACATTATTTTCTCTCCTGGTTAAGGGCTTAAAAAACCCTTTAGTTTGAGACATTAACAATTAAAGAGCTTCAAAGCCAGTAAGAGCTGGGAACATCATTCGCACCTGGAAAGAAACATTTGGAACAAGTAGAGCAATGGAAAAAAACCTGCAAAGACTTAGGGCTTGGAAAACATTCTTCTTCGCAGAGAGTAACAATGAAAGAGCTTGGGAACATTAATAGCACCTGATTAGGGCTGGAAAGAAACATCTGGAGCAAGTAAAGCAATGAAAAAACAACCCTATGAAGACAGGGTTTGGAAAACATTCTTCTACTCAGAGAGTAACAATGAAAGAGCTTGCAAGCCAGTAAAAGCTGGGAACATTGTTAGCACCTGGTTAATAATAAATTTATTGTCATTGTCAAAACAACGAATTGTCATTGGCAACGAAAGTCGTGTGACACCCAAAGACCAGTCCCACCATACATAAAATCAGAATAGGTAAATTTAAAAATAGGGCTGGAAAGAAACTTCTTCTGAGTAAGTTAGAGCAATGGAAAAAACCCTGCAAAGACTTAGGGCTTGGAAAACATTCTTCACAGAGAGAAACAATGAAAGAGCCTACAAGGTAAGAGATGGGAAGATCTTTAGCAGTTAGTTAGGGTTGGGGGGGGGAAGGGGAAAGCTACATTCAGAGTATAAGACGCACCCTAATTATCAGTCTCTTTTAGGGAGGAAAAAGGTGTGTCTTATACATCGAAAAATACAGTACACTTAGCTAATTTTCTTTTTCTCATCTCATGTTTAGGGTTTTTTTTCCCTTTACAATTTTTAAAAACTTTTCTATCCTTTGCATAACGTAGTTTATTCCAAAAGTAAGTACAGTATTGTAAAGCTTAGGTACTTCAATTTTTGTTATTTTTTTAAAAAATTGCGTAATGTATATGTCTGCATATTTTGTGATATCCCTTTTAGAATCAGTAGAAGCTGCTTTTCTGTCAGTTACATATTTATGCAGAGGCACACAATTCCTAACTTTAAGAATGTATCTGTGTGAATGTGAATAAATTGCCAGTTGATTTTTTATCAACAGACAAGCTGCAACAGTTAAGCCTCACCTTATTTTTACCATAGGTGAAACAAATTGTGTGAAATACTACAATTGATTGCCCAAACAAACAACCTTTGTGATATTTCTTTTTAAGCAATCAAATAAATGCCTGTCTGTCGGATAGAGAGAGTAGTTTTGTATGTTGCAACTTTTTTGACTAAATAATTGGTGTATCTTCATATTTTGACTAGTCTGGAATTTAATATAAACACTATTTGGACTCAAAGAAAACATTTATGATTAAATTGTTAAAATATTTTGACAGTTTGCTTTAGGGAGTCTGAGCTTAGCTTTTATGCCTTGTTGTAATTTCCTGTGGGTTCCCCCCCCCCTTTAGTTCTAAATGCAAGACAAACACTTCACACTTGGCAGTTGTGACTGATCTCTTTGAGTTGATATTATAAAGTGAAACAAAAAGAGGAGGGGGCAATGGAAGACATGCCTCCCCTTTTCCAGGAATGGTCTGCTGAGAGCAGTTTTAAAGCCTTTGGCAGCAGACACTCTGAGGTTGGTAGCTGGAGGCTTATTTTTTTTAATCCCAAGGTGCTATTTAAATTTGTTTGCCTCCTTAAATTTAAGTCATGTCATCACTGGTTTTGGATTAACTCTGTCTGCCAAGAGTTGGACTTGCATCAGATCAGCCTTTGTTTTGGAGACAGGGAGAAGAAAGAGGTCCAAGCCATTCCCATTGGCATTGTGAAGGCAAAAATCTAAAGTAGGTGGTAGTTTTGAATTACCCTGCTAGATTAATGTGGTCGTTTTGGGAGGAAGCATTTGATAATCTGAGCTTTTGTCAACAGATGTTAGAAGATTAGGATTCAAATTATAGAGAATGCTTTTTGTACCACCATGGGCTTGCTTCAAACCTATGCAAAATATCTGGCTTATTGAGCTCTAATCAAATCACTCCAATTCCATTCATGCGGTATGTTACTGGCTAAAACCAGAAATAGTTGTGTTGGACTATAAGACCTAAAACTAACCTCCAGACGTTATTCGATACTCGTAATCCGATCAGCAAAATTGCACAAAATTACGCAAGGTTTTTTGCTTTCCAGAATTCTTCATTCAGCTGGGTAGCCATTCGAGCTGTAAATTCAAAACATAAGTCAAGTATGGTGTAGAATTTGGAGGTGAAATGTAGAATTTGGAGTCATCACAGTTGTAACTGAACAGCCACAGCAAGGTAGTCAGTGAACAAGGACTACAGTGATCCCTCGGGTTTCGCGAGGGTTCCGTTCCAAGACCCCTCGCGAAACTCGATTTTTCGCGATATAGCGGTGCAGAAGTAAAAACACCATCTGCGCATGCGCGCCCTTTTTTTTCATGGCCGCACATGCGCAGATGGTGGAGTTTGCGTGTGGGCGGCGGGGAAGACCCAGGGAAGGTTCCTTCGGCCGCCCAACAGCTGATCTGCTCCGCAGCGCGGCAGCAGCGAGGAGCCGAAGATGGGGTTTCCCCGTTGCCCAGGCAACGGGGAAACCCCATCTTCGGCTCCTCACTGTTGCCGCGCTGCGGAGCAGATCAGCTGTTGGGCGGCCGAAGGAACCTTCCCTGGGTCTTCCCGCCGCCCAGGCAAAGGGGAAACCCCAAGATCGCTTGCCTCTTGCCCGTTCACCCGCCCGCCCGGCTGCTCGCTTGCCCGTTCACCCGCCCGGCCGCTCCGCTTGCCCGTTCACCCGCCCGCCCGGCCACTCCGCTTGCCCGTTCGCCCGCCTGCCCGGCCGCTCCGCTTGCCCGTTCGCCCGCCCGCCCGGCTGCTCGCTTGCTGCTCGAGAGCAAGAGGGGGAGAGATAGAGAAAGAGAGAGAAGGAAAGAAAGAGATGAGAGAGGGAGGAAGAGAGTGAGAGAGAGGAAGAAGCAAGATAGAGAAAGAGAGAGAGAAAAAAAGATGAGAAAGGAAGGGAGTGACGTCATCGGGTGGAAAAATCACGATATAGCGTTTCGCAAAGATCGAGATCGCGAAACTCGGGGGATCACTGTATATGTAATGGCGTTGAAAAACTGCTTAGTCATGGCACTGAGATAAATGCATGCTTATTTATTCATTTGTTATTAGAGTTGAAAGGGACCTGGCAGGTCATCAAGTCCAACTCCCTGCTTAAGCAGGAAATCCTACAGCACCCCAGCCAAATGACAGTCCAATCTCCTCTTGAAAATGTCCACAGTTGGGGAGTTCACAACCTCCACTGGCAGGCCGTTCCACTGGTTGATCGCTCTGACCATTAGGAAGTTCTTCCTTATTTCTAAGTTGAATCTCTCCTTGGTCAGCCTCCAACCGTTGTTCCTCGCCTGGCCCTCCGGTGCCCTGGAAAAAAGCGTGACCCCCCTCCCCTCTGTGGCAACCCCTCAAGTGCCTGTAGATTGCTATCATGTCCTCATGGCCCTTCTTTTCTCTAGGCTATCCATGCCCAGTTCCAGCAATCTATCTTCATAAGCCTTGGTTTCTAGTCCCCTAGAAATATTGTTAAGCAGGGGTGGGGTTCTACTGGTTTGAGTGAACTGGATGCTCTGATGATCAGCTGGGAGTGAACCAGCTCGCACCGACGATCAGATAGGCCCGCCCATCTGCCCGCCTATGCAACTTCCTGACCTATATCTTCTCAGCTGATTTGTGCGCCAGAGCAGATTGCCCCAATTCAGCTGCGTTTCTCCCCAGGTAAGTTTTTGTAAAACTGTATGCGCACAGCAATAGACACAATCACCAAAACGGTTGTTAAATCAGATATGGCGTTAAACTGCAGTAAGACTTCTCCAGTGTCCCATAGAGCTACATTGTTTAACACTATAGAAGAAATGTTTACAATAGCTCATTGCAAAGGTATCGCAGCACCTCTAAGGTTTAAATGCTAAGGATCTTCTGTTCAATGAAAAATTGTAATTCCAGAAAGATTATGTAAGATGGATAAAAGATGCTTGAATATTTGTTATCCTATACATGAATGATGAATAGATTTGGAAACATCTTCTCAATGAAAGTTCATTTTTACCAAAGTGTAGATCATTGGCATTTTAAAAAATGCACGTGTTTTATCTTTTTCTTATTGTTTTCATAGGACATTACCACCCTGACTGGTGTTCCAGAGGAGCATATTAAAACAAGAAAAGCTTATATTTTTGTTCCAGCCCGTAATGCCATGCAAGCTGGTGTTAATAACACGAAAAAATGGAAAATGGAATTTGATACAAGGGAGCGCTGGGAAAACCCACTGATGGGTTGGGCATCTTCGTAAGTATAAAATAGTTAGCATTTTCACAGTTTATTCTTTGATCAACTAATGCAGACATTTATCAAGTGCAGTTAGATTTTTAAAGTGCTAATAAAATTATATTTTTGCCAGGGATGTTAGTTTTTAGTTGGGATTCTTTTTATCAACTTCTAAGAGCCAGGATGGCGCAGCAGGTAGAGTGCTGTACTGCAGGCCACTGAAGCTGACTGTAGATCTGAAGGTCAGCAGTTCAAATCTCATCACCAGCTCAAGGTTGACTCAGCCTTCCATCCTTCCGAAGTGGGTAAAATGAGGACCCGAATTGTGGGGGCAATATGCTGGCTCTGTTAAAAAGTGCTATTGCTAACATGTTGTAAGCCGCCCTGAGTCTAAGGAGGAGGGCAGCATAAAAATTGAATAAATAAATAAATATGAAATTGGAGCTATTCTCATACTCTAGAAAGGAAGTCATCTGGTGGTCGAATGTACAAGTGACCATGTAGAGTTGCATATTAAGTAGGCCATGAAAATTCCAAGAGTCAGACAAGGTCAAATTGTTATTATTAGCTCCATTACATAAGAATCAGTTTTGTCCAGGGATGAAATTCAGCAGGTTCTGACAGGTTCTGGAGAACCGGTAGTAGAAATTTTTGAGTATTTCGTAGAACCGGCAAATACTACCTCTGGCTGGCCTCAGAGTAAGGAGGGAATGGGGATTTTGCAGTATCCTTCCTCTGCCACGCCCACCAAGCTACCACAGAAGGTAGGGGAAAATGTTGAATTTCACCCCTGATTTTGTCCAGTGGTTAAAGCATCCAGATAGAAGCCAGGAGACTGTAAGTTCTAGTCCTGCTTTAGGCATGAAGCAGCTGCAAAAAAGGCAAACACAATCCTGGGATATATGTATGTATGTATTGATTGATTGATTGATTGATTGGATTTATATGCCGCTCCTCTCCGCAGACTCCGGGTGGCTAACAACAGTAATAAAACAGCATATAATAATAATCCAATACTAAAAACAATTAAAAACCCATTATTATAAAAACCAAACATACATACAGATATACCATGCATAAAATTGTAGAGGCCTAGGGGAAAGAGTATCTCAATTCCCCCATGCCTGGCGGCAGAGGTGGGTTTTAAGCAGCTTACGAAAGGCAAGGAGGGTGGGGGCAATTCTAATCTCGGGGGGGAGTTGGTTCCAGAGGGTCGGGGCCGCCACAGAGAAGGCTCTTCCCCTGGTCCCGCCAAGCGACATTGTTTAGTTGATGGGACCCGGAGAAGACCCACTCTGTGGGACCTAACTGGTCGCTGGGATTCGTGCAGCAGAAGGCGGTCCCTGAGATAATCTGGTCCGGTGCCATGAAGGGCTTTATAGGTCATAACCAACACTTTGAATTGTAACCGGAAACTGATCGGCAACCAATGCAGACTGCGGAGTGTTGGTGTAACATGGGCATATTTGGGAAAGCCCAATATGCCCAATGTATCAAGAGGTGCATAGAATCTCGCTCACGTGAAGTAATTATTCTTCTCTACAGTACAGTACTTTGGTACGACCACACTTGGAATACTGTGTTCCGTTCTGGGGGGCCCAATTTAAAAAGGACATTGATAAACTAGAGCAAGTTCAAAGGAGAGTTACAAGGATGGTGAGTGGTCTGGAAACCATGTCCTATGAGGAACGGTTAAAGGATCTAGGGATATTTAGTCTGCAATGGAGAAGACTGAGAGGAGACTTGATAGCTGTCTACAAATATCTGAAGGGCTGTCACAGAGCAGAGGGATCAGCATTGTTCTCATTAGCACATGGAAGGACTAGAAACAATGGAATGAAACTGCAAGGGAGTAGATTTAGATTAGATATCAGAAAAAACTTTCTACCAGTAAGGGTGATAAACCGGTGGATCAGTTTGCCACAGGATGTGGGGAGCTCGCCTTCACTGGAGATCTTCAAACAGAGACTGGACAGTCATCTTTCTGGGATGGTTTAATGAATCCTGCATTGAGCAGGGGGTTGGACCCGATGACCCCGGAGGTCCCTTCCAACTCTATGGAAGCCAGTGTCAGGAAAGCTTTTCAAGTTGACAGCCAGCTGGGTAACTTTGGGCCAGTCACTCTGTCTCAGCCCATGACATCAGGCTCAAGCCGCAATGTGCTGTGTGGATTTTCTGTCCAATCAATTGATCAACCCTCTGTTGATTTGAAACACAGACTCTACTCTTAGGAGAAAATGCTTCAGAAAGGGGGGGCGGGGACTAGATTAAATTTTACTGATAAAAAAAATGAGAGGCCAAAACAGAAAGTTATCTTTATTTACTGTAGCCTAATGGATCTTAACCCAGAATCTGGGAAATTTACAATTAAATAAATTGCAATAAAAGGTATACCGGTAATTTACTAATTACAGATAAAACTCTAAATATGTGGTGATTTGCAGGATCTAATTTGTTCCCTTTGCTTGTGACTAAGCAATGTCTGTGAAATAATCACTATATTCCAACATATTTTTGGTTTATCTGTACACTGTATAAACAATGATGAACTCCCTCATCTTATCAATTCGGTCAGATAGAGAACGCATTCCAGTGAAAGCATTGCTAAAGGTTGCAAACAGATGTGACAAGGTGATATGTATCTGTAGGGATGCTTCCAGCTTAGGTAATATTTTATCTACCATATTTTTCTTGGTATAAGATGCACCAGAGTATAACACACACCTTAGTTTTTGGGGAGGAAAATGGGGAAAAGAATCTGCTTACCAGGTAGTCATCTGGCTAGCGTCCTTAGTCTGGTCAGCTTCAGCACATTATTTTATCCCCTGGTTAGGACTTTTAAAAAAACTTTATTTGGAGAGAGTAACAATGAAAGAGCTTGCAAGCCAGTAAGAGCTGGGAACATCATTATCACCTGGAAAGAAACATTTGGAGCAAGTAGAGCAATGGAAAAAAACCTGCAAAGACTTAGGGCTTGGAAAACATTCTTCTTCGTAGAGAGTAACAATGAAAGAGCTTGCAAGCCAGTAAGAGTTGGGAACATTGTTAGCACATGGTTAGGGCTGCAAAGAAACATTCGGAGCAAATAGAGAATGAAAAAAGAGAGTAACAATGAAAGAACTTGCAAGCCGGCAATAGCTGGGAACATTGTTAGCATCTGGTTAGGGCTGGAAAGAAACGTATTCGGAGCAATTTAGAGCAATGAAAAAAACCCTGCAAAGACTTAGGGCTTGGAAAACGTTCTCCGCAGAGAGAAACAATGAAAGAACCTGCAAGGTAAGAGCTGGGAAGATCGTTATCAGCTAATTAGGGCAGGGCGGTGTGGGGAGGAGCTACATTCAGAGTATAAGATACACCCAAATTATCAGCCTCTTTAGGGAGGAAAAAGGTGCATCTTATACTCCCAAAAATATGGTCGGTTCCTAAAGTAATTGCCTGAGTTCCTTAATTCTCTTACTTTTAGAATTAGACTTCTTCTTCTTTGGGGACTATGCCATTTTAGATAATGGCTGAAGCAATTCTTTGGGAACATTCTTAGTTTACCTTATTTTACTGTATTAGAGAGGGTTGTGTCTACCTTAAGAAAAAATATCAATCTTAATTTCTCTTAGTGCAACAGCATGGGATTTTGGACTTCAGGTTTTTTTTTAAAAAGAGTTTCCAATTTGTATTATAATTGCCCACATTCCTAGCTCAAAAGTCGCTGACCTCAATATGTGAGTGGAGGCATTTTTGTTGTATAATATCATGTGATCGTATCTCCATAGTCCTTTAATAATTTGTTAATTTTTATATCAAAGGCTCAATGAAAGAAGCCATTCGGTTTACAATCTGTCTTCGTCTATCACTTACCTCCTTGCTTTCTAAAGTCAGAAAGTTGGTTCTCCATCTCTGAAGAGAGTACTGCAGTTTTTATGAAGATTTAGTTGCAGACCAAAAGACCAAGCAATTTGCACATACAACCTTTTATGACCTCGAGACACATTTTGCATAATTTCAGAGTTGCTGTAACCGATTTGTTCTCATAAATTCTGAGAATTCATCATGCTTCCCTTGGTAGTACTAGAAGTTCTATTTTAGTGATTGTGGTGGTGTTATTCATGAAAGAGATATTCTGAAAAATTAAGTAAGCACATGTTTAACATTTCAGGCCGGACTGTGGGTTTGGATGTTTGGCTTGCCCACAAGATGGAAGGCTAAGAATTCTTGGCCCTTTTGTGGTTCAGCCTCCTTAGAAATCAAACATTAGAATGCACACAGAAAAGCTAGATTATTTTTGTTTCTTGTGTGTGTGTGTGTGTGTGTGTAATAAATTGTATTTCTAACCCACCATAAGATATTGTGAAACTTCAGAATTAGAAGCAGTCAGTTGCAATTTGTCTCAATTCTTGGATAGAAAATATGACTTAAATTTAAATAGAATGCATGCAAGGTTGTGCGGTGGTTCTAGCCAGATCTGTATTTGAAAAATCTGTGGGATGTCCAGCCAGGCCTGAAGCACACTTCTGTTGTGCCCACAAGCTTCCATTCTATTCTACACCATCTGTTGTTTTTCTTCAGCAGTTCTCTGGAACTACTCAATGTGGTCATCTAGAGATTTGGAGTTAAATGTGATCAGCATATGATGACACTTTTCCTATGCCCTAATGCAGTGATGGCGAACCTTTTTTTCTCAGGTGCCGATAGAGCATGTGTGTGTGCTATCTCCCATGCACACACCCATAATTCAATGCCGGGGGGGCCAAAAACACCTTCCCCCACTCCCTGGAGGCCCTCTGGAGGCTGGAAATGGCCTGTTTCCCAACTTCTGGTGGGCCCAGTAGGTTTATGTTTTGCCCTCCCCAGGCTCCAAAGGCTTCCCTGAAGCTGGGGGAGGGTAAAAACGCTCTCCCCACCCCCTGGAGGATCTCTGGAAGCCAAAAACACCCTCCCAGAGCCTCTGTGCAAGCCAAAAATCAGCTGGCTGGCACACACATGCACATTGGAGCTGAACTAGGGCAATGGCTCGCATGCCAGCAGATATGACTCTGCGTGGCACCTGTGCCATAGGTTCGCCATCACTGCCCTAGTCCATTGAGGCCATGGAGATGCTAGACCAGTATCTACTTTTGACAATAAGCTAGGTGGTAGTAAGAAAACAGAAGCTGAACTCTAACAAGAAGAAAGTCCTGTGAGCTAATGGTCATTGTATTTATGGAGTTGATAAATCTTCTATTCTGGACAGGATTGTCCTCGTATTTCATCCGTAGTATTGTTATTATAGACCCAAATACTTTTTGCCCAGTTTTGGTATCTCTTAATAATCTAGATACTGTGATGTTTAAGAACTATCTATCAGCATTACTGAAGCGTATTGTGATGCTTCAAAGAGTACAGAATATGGTTGTTATAATTTTATGGTGAATTTTATCAGAAGCAGAGGGTTTGCCCTTTGATTACCCAACTCCATTCAGAATGCTCATTAAAGCCCTATGTGGCATCTTACTATTGTATCTGTCTATTAAGAATCTCTGTTGAAACTGTCCATGGAGATTCTCAATCATCCAGGTCATGGTTGTCCCAAAAGTGCTTTTTCAAAAGTCAAGTGGACTTTCTTGTGGTTTTTTTCCCCTTGAAAATGTTTCACTTCCTCATCCAAAAAGCTTCCTCAGGTCTTGAATCTTTAGTCCAGTTGTGTTTAGAAGAAGCACCTTTGTGACTCTGTTGAAACTTCATGTGCCTTTTCTCTCAGCGATACAAAGATAATCTATAGGAAGAGGATTTCCTTTAGACCAAAGCTAATGTTTGTGCCATTTTGGCATTAGAAAAAACATACAGATAGATCTTAATAGTTTATTGAAGTCATAGTACAACTTTTAAATGTTCTACTTGCTATTTCCATAATGTTTTATTTTTTACAGAGCGGATCCTCTATCCAATTTGCAACTAACGTTCTCTACAAAAGAAGATGCTATTGCATTTGCTGAAAAAAATGGTATGTACCACAGCAACCAGAGTACAGTTGATGAATGCATACTTAGTGAATGAGATAGAGAGTTTGAGCTACTAGCAGAAATAAATGACAGTGGCATGGGATTGAAATTTCATCTTGGTAGATGTTTTCTGTTGAATGGGTAGTAATATTAGTGTAAAAAGTTATTTATAATAGGAACTTCTATAGAACATTCAAATATTAACATTCTCTTATATTTCTTGAAATTGAAGTTTGGATTAACACTTGATATTGTTAATAATAAAAAATATTGAACCTCGTCAGTAGTAAAAATTATTCAATTGTTCCTGTTCTGTCTCAGCTACGGACCACGAAGAATGCAGCACACACAAAGTCTGTACAAAGCATAGTTTACTAATTAAGGACTACTAATGAGCTTTCTTAGTACTCTTCAAACACACATACAGTTTAAAGCAGTCTTTTCTGAACACTGGCTGTTAATTCAACTTCCTTAACAGCCAGCAGAAGTCCACAAAGTAATGACTCAATTCTGAGTAAACAGTCTTGTAGGTAAAAGCAATCATACAGTAGTTGGCAAAATGCCCAGAAGCAATTAACAGGAAAAATAGCAAGAGAGAGAACAAGAGCCAATCAGATGTTTCTGAAGTCAAGACATGAAGGAATATGAATGTAGTTGTTTCCTGCAAATTGGCTCCTTCATCTTCATCCCTTAAATAGGCTAGGGGAGTGGCCAGTTAGCCCCAAGCCTTATATCCGAGGAGATCGCCTCCTGAGGAACCATTCCTGCCTTTTGGCAGCTCTGCGTACCCGTGCATTGAGAATAGGCTCCTCCTCTTCTTCCTTGTCACTGAAGGTTCTGGAGGTTGTAAAGGCCCTGGCTGAATCTCTGCCTCTGGCATCGAGTCCTCTCCAGCCTCCTTACTGTCTGACTTGGGTGCCAGCTGCACAAGCCACTGGAGTATCACCACATCAGCCTCTTCACTGTCGGGATCAGCTACCAGCTGCACAGACTGTTGACGAGTCACAACAGTTTCTTCCTAGACTTTTGTCATTCTCATTTTCTCAGCCATCCTCACTCTGGTTGACTATCTTGGCATAGGGTGATTGGTGTCTTTCTTTGCAGATTTCTCATTTGTGTATAATTTAGCCTGGAATATTGATTCAGCAGTTAAAGATGCTGAACTTGTCAACTGGAAAGTTGACATCCCAAGTTTGAACTTGAGTGTCATATGACATGGTGAAGTCCCATTACTTGCCCCAGCCCTTGCTGACTTAGCAGCTTGAAAGCATGGAAATGTGAGTAGATCAGGGTGTCCAGCAAACCTGGAAAACAGGGAAATCAGGGAATTATCAGGACAATCTGCAGTTCAGGAAATATCAGGGAATTTGTGAAAAAAGCAGAATAAATCAGGGGGAATAAACAAACTATTAAAATGTTTAAAAGTCAGGGGGAAATCATGTAAAAAACCGCCGGATCATGCTGCATGGCAGAGTCAAGCAAAAATGAGCATAACTGGCAATAACTTGCTTCCTCAGCTATCGATATTTCTCCACGACTTAGCCATTTGGTATGATATCATCTACAACCGCGTCTTAACTAGATCGCAAGTTACAGGGAAATATCAGGGAATTTCAAACTGCTTTCCCTGTGGACACCCTGGTAGATAAATAGGTACCACTTCAGTGGGAGGTAACAGCATTCTGTGCCCTGTGCACAGTATTCTGTGTATAATCATGCTGTCCATAGGACCATGGAAATGTCTTCAGACAATATTAAGAAATGGAGATGAACACCGCTCCGTAGAGTCAGAAACAACTGGAAAAGGGAAATATTTACCGTTATTGATTCCAAGTTCTGGTACTGTGTTTCATGGGGGGTTTATAGCCAACATTGTGTTCCCCAATAGGGGAAGGATGGAGATGCCATAGTGGTAGTACAGTGATACCTCGTCTTACAAACACCTCGTCATACAAACTTTTTGAGATACAAACCTGATGTTTAAGATTTTTTTGCCTCTTCTTACAAACTATTTTCACCTTACAAACCCACTGCCACCACTGGAATGCCCCGCCTCCGGACTTCCATTGCCAGCCAAAGCGCCCGTTTTTGTGCTGCTGGGATTCCCCTGAGGCTCCCCTCCATGGGAAACTCCACCTCCGGACTTCCGTGTTCTGTGTTTTTGTGATGCTGCAACAGAAGTTCAGAGGTGGGGTTTCCAAGCGAGGGGATCCTCAGGGGAATCCCAGCATCGCAAAAACACAGGTCCAGAGGTGGGGTTTCGAGGACTTCAATGTTTTTGCGATGCTGCAATTTCACTGATGCTCCCTTCCCTGAGAAACCCCACCTCCGGACTTCCGTTGCCAGTGAGCTTGTTTTTGCGATGCTGGGATTCCCCTGCAGCATCGCAAAAACACAGAAGTCTGGAATTGGGGTTTCCCATGGAGGGGAGCCTCAGGGAAATCCCAGCAGCACAAAAACAGGCGCTTTGGCTGTTTAAGGGTGAATTTTGGGTTTGCACGCATTAATCGCTTTTCCATTGATTCCTATGGGAAACATTGTTTCATCTTACAAACTTTTCATCTTAAGAACCTCGTCCCAGAACCAATTAAGTTTGTAAGACAAGGTATCACTGTATTGAGAAACACATTTCTTACTGTCCACAGATGTCTTTGGAGGGAGGATCCTTAGCAACCTTAATGAGGACATGGTTACTGGGGGGAAGAGGCTAGGGGTGGTGGTGTAGATCCATCTATACTAAATGGTTCTGCAGATAGAAAGCCATTTAGCTCTAGAGATTAAAGCCAGCACCAAGAAACAGATTCTCAATAAGTAATTTGATCTATGCATAGCAAGCATTTGTAATTAATATTGTTGCTTTTAGTGGGAAGATCAGCTAATGGATCAAAATTTAAATGTGGGATCATTTGCCTCCATTTTGTAGCACCAAAAAATGTTGATTTAGCAACTTTGTTAACTAAAGCATATTGAACATGTTACGCCTGACATCTTAAATAGACTGAGAATTTTTAGGGAGTAGTTCTTATAAGCATTCATATACCATAAATATTGGCGTTAGACTAAATCTCTACATTTTACTTTATCTCTTTTCCTACAAATATTTGACAGGAAAATCAGTTTGCTAAAGTGAGAACTAAGAACATTGGCCTAATTCCAGTGAATGCGAGTGAGAGATGTTTTACCATCTGCCTGTGCCAGGGCATCTTTATCTAGGTTTACAAGTCTCACTTATTCCATGATTAGGTCCCGTGAGTGCAGAGATTCTCAGGCAGATCAAATGATGCCAAACCCTGTGATTCTTTATGTGCTTGTTTCTAACACTCTGCAAACATGCAGTTATTAAACCCAGTTTCATTCCTCAACTAGAGTCAAAAGTTGAAATTATCCCTAGGAGCCTAACACAGGTTTGCTTTCTTGTTTAATATACATATTTACTTCAGCATAAATTATCCCTAACAACACATAATGTTGACAGTATTTTAAGAAATATAGGCCAAAAGATTTAGACATCTAAATTGGTTAATCTAATTTGCCTGTGTGTTTGTATTAGTAATGGGTGTATTTTGTGTGTGTGATGTGTGTAGCTAGATAGATGATAGATAGATAGATAGATAGATAGATAGATAGATAGATAGATAGACAGACAGACAGACAGACAGACAGACAGACAGACAGACAGACAGACAGACAGACAGTGTAATGCATAGTAATGCATTACTAACAGTAATGTATTAATAGGAAATTTGTAAGCATAAAATTAATAATCAATTAACTAATCAACAACAATATTAAACAGTCGCCATGTTGATATATTTTGAAATTCTTCTGACTCAATTTTTTTTTTATGATAGAAGGGAATTAGCTGTGATTTTTCTCTAGATTACATCTTGCACATTAAAGAGAGTAAAATAAAAAAAAGATTTATTCTGTATCCTCTCCCGTTCCCACTCTCGTTCCCAGAAGGCCAACTCAGAAGCAAGTGCAGAGTATCACTATTGCACTTTTACTGGGATGTGAATAGTCTATTAATCACATTCATCCTTCCTTGATCCCATGTCTCTGCTCAGACGGCCCGTTCCTTTCTGCCTCTGTATGGTTATCATCATGCAAATCCATTTTCTGAATGTGACAGAACAATATAACCAGAATAAGATTTATAGCTGGAAAACGACTCTTTAAAAGGCTAATTTCAGGCAATTCGGTTTGTTTTTAAATGTGAAGCTATGGAAAAATTAGCAAGATTCCTGTTATATGAAGCAGCTGATTCTGAATTCAGGATCACATTCCAAATTCTCCAAAGCTCACCTCTTTGTCCTTCTTGCTTCCTTGTGGCATTGGGGTACTCTGCTACCAGGCATATTTCCAGAACTTGGCTTGACATCTGATAGAGAGGTGTGAATGCATAAGATTACAGGCCTTCATATGTCAACTGTCGGTCCTGGTCCATCAGCAGGAGCGGTGAAAGTTGGAACACACAGTGCCTAAGATCTGACAAACCTGGGAACAGGTGTAGGTCACATTTAAGGCATATCTGTCTTAAAGGATTATTGTTCCCTGCCTTTTGCAAAAGAATAAACTAATAATTGCATATTGTATATCAAATATGTTGGTATTTCTATTCTGTTAGCTCTTTAAAAGTTTGAACTTGCTTTTGTTTGTGTTGCACTTGCTCAGTATTACCAGCTATGTGTGTGTTGTTTAGAATTCTCAACATGTTTTTTCCTAGGCTGGAGCTATGATGTTCAAGAGCAGAGGATTCCAAAACCTAAATCCAAGTCTTATGGTGCAAACTTTTCTTGGAACAAAAGAACAAGGGTGTCCACAAAATAGGTTGGCATTGGTTGTCTCTGCATCTGACTGTGAATAAAGTCAGCTGTGCTGTATTTATAGTCCATGTATAATACATCTCTTAATCTCCTAATAAATTTGACCTTTAAACTACTCATGCATCTTGTGGTGTCTATTTAAAATGTTTTTGATGTCTCCAATTGAACCTGTTACAAACTTCCCTATATTTAGAGAGGAGATTTGGGGTGTTCATACCTCTAGGAAATTGCTGTACGTGGAATTCATTAAAAGGAATGTTTGAAATGAGCTGCAGCATTAAATACCAAGCCTTGGCTTTTGAATAATTGTATTAATTCAATATCTAGTCATGTGTGTGTTTGTGCGTGTGTGTGTGTGTGTGTGTGTGTGTATGTATATATGTAACATATTTTGCTGATAATGAAAAGGAAGGCAGACTATTATAGATCTATACTCGACCAAAAAAATCACACATACATATATACATACATGCGCACACACACGCACACTTATATATACATACACATAAGTACACACATACATACATATAGATATAGATATATCTAGATATATATATATATATATATATATATATATATATATATATATATATATATATATATATGAGTAAAAGCTCACTCATATATATATATATGAGTGAGATTTTTTACTTTATTATATACAAGGGTGTACTATTTTATTAAAATAGTAAGATTTTTTTAAAGTCAATAGCAGGTCCCTCTGGAAGATTAAATGTACATTCTTCTGACTCTCAATGCCATTCTACCTTAAAAATGATGAAAGATGTTATATTTTGAAAACTGGAAGCCGTACTCACAACATAAAACCTATCCTAGAAATCCTGCCATGGCTTGTTAATATATAAGTGTGAAAACCAATCAGGATCCAAGTAAAACTGTGCTCCATTACTGCAAGAGGAAAGGATACATCCTATCACCCTGTTGTGAATATTGCGATATCTTTTCCAGTCAAGAATTCTCTGCAACTAAGACAAAAATTTCACTGTCTTTATTCCAGCCCTTCTCAGAGAGGCAGTGACCAGTTCCAGTGTTGCTTTTCAGAGTAGCATCAAGGCAGGCACCAAAATATAAGACCAAGACTTTTACAAAATTGCAACGAAAATTGCAACTGTAAAAGTAAGCAGCTTCTTTCTCAAGGAATAAGTGCCACTGCAGCCTTCTGGCACTTCATATCTGGAAGAATGAATTTGAGAAAGTTAGTTATAACTGTTCCTGCTACTGCTCAAAACTGGGGCCAAAACATTAGTCATCATGCTGAAGACCAAGAAGAAGGCAGTGCCTCTTGTAATGTCATCACCTAATGACTCCAAACTACTGGCTGGGGAGAGCCCCCCCCCCCGGGGCTCTCATGCTGTTCTCCTTCATCCCATTCCTGATTTTCCTCTCCCCCATCCGACTGTTCAGCCCCCTCCTCTTCGCTGTCATCCTCCTCCGGGCATGGAGCCAGCAGAGACACAGCCGGTCCCTGAGCAGCCTCAGGCTGAACCACAACATACATACATACATACATACATACATACATACATACATACATACATACATACATACATACATTGTTTCCCCAAAAATAATTTTCTTTTGAGCTCTGAAATAAGCACTAGGGCTTATTTGGGGGGGATGTCTTATTTATTTTGATTGTTGCCTCCGCTAAGCAGGGATATAGTGCTGCCCCATGTTCTCTGTACTGGCTTAACTCAAAGCCCCTGCAGCCAGACTATCCACACCCCAACTCCTGCCTTGCCTTGTGGCTCAGCCTCCTGAGCAGCTGTAAGCAAGCAGAAGTGAGCTGGCCATGCGGGGTCTTGCTGGACCGGTTTGTTGAAGCCACTACCATGAGGCAAGGCAATTGTAGGGGTGTGAATGGCCTGGCTACAGGGGCCATGAGGTAAGCTGGTGCAGGGCGCCTCCCTGCTTTGCCTCGTGGCCTCAGCATTGGCGTTTTGCTAAATCTCCTGTTCTGGTGCCATGTAAGTGCTTAAGTAGGGCGTATTTTGGGAGTAGGGTTTATTTATTTATTTATTAGATTTGTATCTCCATAGACTCAGGGCGGCTCACAGCATACAATGAAACAATTCATAACAAATCTAATAAATTTAAAAAACTTTTTAAAACCCCATTATTAAAACAGACATACACACAAACATACCATACATAAATTGTATAGGCCTGGGGGGGGTGCCTCAATTCCCCCATGCCTGATGGCAGAGGTGGGTTTTAAGGAGTTTACAAAAGGCATGGAGGGGGGGCAGTTCTAATCTCCGGAGGGAGCTGGTTCCAGAGAGTCGGGGCCGCCACAGAGAAGGCTCTTCCCCTGGGACCCGCCAGACGACATTGTTTAGTCGACGGGACCCAGAGAAGGCCAACTCTGTTGGACCTAATCGGTCGCTGGGATTCGTGCGGCAGAAGGCAGTCCCGGAGATATTCTGGTCCGATGCCATGAAGGGCTTTGTAGGTCAAAACCAACACTTTGAATTGTGACCAGAAATTGATTGGCAACCAATGCAGACTGCGGAGTGTTGGTGTGGCATGGGCATATTTAGGAAAGCCCATGATAGCAAATGTCCCCCTCGCCACAGCTGAAAGATGGTTCTCTAATGTGAGCTGTGGATCGAGGAGAACGCCCAAGTTGTGTACCCTCTCTGAGGGGGTCAATAATCTCCCCCCAGGGTTATAGATGGACAGATGGAATTGTCCTTGCAAGGCAGAACCCACAGCCACTCTGTTTTATCTGGGTTGAGTTTGAGTCTGTTGACACCCATCCAGACCCCAACAGCCTCTGGGCTCTGGCACATCACTTCCACTGCTTCGTTGACTGGACATGGGGTGGAGATGTACAACTGGGTATCATCTGCATACTGATGATATCTCACCCCATGTCTCTGGATGATCTCACCCAGCTTATATTGCAAGCACATGCAGAAAACATGCTAGGGCTTACTTTTAGGATAGGTCTTATTTTGGGGAAAACACAGTAGTTCACATGTGACCCCCATCAGGCTTAAAGTGGAAAGAAATCCACAGCAGGTGAGGTTTCTACGTTTGTCATGTTAAAGATTAAAACAAACTATTTGCAAGAGAAGAAAAATCACGCAACACTCCTTGTGTGCTATTGACAAACTTAGAGGAAAAGGCAAGTTTCTTTTTTTATTTTAAGGTTCCAAATTTTGAAAGCTATTTAAGTCATATCACCTGAATGTTTGCAGCTTTATGGTATTATGACTACATTGTCAGGTATTAATGGGCAATTTTAGACAACTCTGTCTTTTAAGTGAAATTGCAAATGAAAAGCCTTCAAAGTATTGGTACAGGGAAAGAAAAACAAATCCAAATTTAGACCAACATAAATTTCTAATAAAGGATAATATTTGTAGCTCAGAGCAGTTTGTTTTCTTACAGATACAGTGTTCCCTCAATTTTCGTGGGGGATGCGTTCCGAGACTGCCCGCGAAAGTTGAATTTCCACAAACTAGAGACACGGAAATAAATACACCATTTTGGGCTATGGACAGTATCACAAGCCATCCCTTAACACTTTAAACCCATAAATTACCATTTCCCATTCCCTTAACAACCATTTACTCACCATTATTACTGGTACTCACCATTGAATAAGACACTTAGTGATCCTGATACTTATAAACATAATTATTTATTAACAATAATTATTTTTTTTGTTATTTATTTGCAAAAAATATTAGTTTGGCGATGACGTATGACGTCATTGGGCGGGAAAAACCATGGTATAGAAAAAAAACCCACGAAGTATTTTTTAATTAATATTTTTTGAAAAACCATGGTATAGGCTATTCGCGAAGTTTGAACCCGCAAAAATCGAGGGAACACTGTATTTCATTACCCAAACTAGAAAACATCCTGAGTGTTAGATAACTACATCACTAGCACATGCTAGATCCTCACATCAAGTTATTTCTTTTAAAATCTTTCTAGGAATTGCTAGTTATAAATTAATTATTTTTGGAATTATGTGGCATTAGAAATGAGATATTGGTTGCATATCAGCCTACCAAAATTTACTATCAGTTAAAAATTATCAGACAACCTCTTTACTTTGAAATAGCAAAAACACTTAGACTTATATACCATGTCACAATGCTTTCACATCTTTCTCTAAGAAGTTTACAAAGTCAGCATATTGCCCCTAACAACCTGGGTCCTCATTTCACCATTCTTGGACGGATAGAAAGCTGAGTCAACCTTGAGCTGGTCAGAATTGAATTGCTGAATTCAGGCAGCTGGCAGGCAGCATAAGCTGCCTGAACTACTCCACTCTAATCACTCCACCACATTTGGCTTTTAATATTAAAGAAAGCATGTCTCTAAACTAATCAGAGTAGCAAAGAAGGAAACAAGGATAAAGCTTGAGACTCAGAGAATCATTAAAATTATCAACCATTAATCTTGGGATTTTACAAAATTATTTTCCTGTTTAATCTAGTTTTGGAATACAATAAGTGTGTGGCTCCACCTGTTGTTCCACTTCCATAAGTGGTTCAAATGTTTCTAAACTTTGAGTCATTTAATTATTGAAACTTTTGTTGTCACTGAATGCATGTCCAACTTAATAAACCTAAAATCTGCCACGTCTGACAGAGAACTGTCTATAATTCATCTAAAGAAGTAGGTGACCTCATTGTTTATTAAAATAAACAAGGATTTACACATTCTTTCCTAATTAAAATATAGAAAAACACTTTAAATCTAAACATCTTCGGAAATTACAGCCAAATACCAATGTAAGCTTGTTAGCTGAAGGCTAATGTTAAAGAAAGCCGGGGATAAAATATAATGTATATTTATTTAGATATATTTAAAATCTGTGTGTTGATTGCAATTTGCAAAGTTTAAGAAATGCTGCAAATCAGCTAGAAGACAAATATTAAATAACCAGTGATGCCGGTGAAGAAACATGGTTTATAAACTGATATCATCCTTCAAATAACTGAGCTTGAAAAACATATTGCAAGCTTGAAAAAATTATTTCTAGGGCATATTGCAAGTATAGGAGGAAACTGAATCCTAGTATCGATCTAAATCCATCCAAAATATTTCTGGCTTGTAAATGTTAGAAAAGAATCAGCTAAGGATGAGGAAGTTTAAAAGGTTAGATCCAGAAATTCTTTATGCTCTTGTGATATGTCTGAAAATTTGTAAGGTTGCAGCCACTAGTAGGTTCTAAAACATGTTGCTACCGGTTTGCATGCGCACTCATGCATGTTGCTTCTGCTCATGTGCAGAAGCGTCCTGGGAAGATGGGTGGTGCCTCCTGGGTGGGTGGGCGGAGCCTTCTGCCACCTCTACCGGTTCACAGAACTCGGCCAAAGCAGGAGCAACCAAACACTGGTTGTAACCTTAGATAAGAAAGAAAGGAATGCTGCGGATATATAGAAACATAGAAGACTGACGGCAGAAAAAGACCTCATGATCCATCTAGTCTGCCCTTATACTATTTCCTGTATTTTATCTTACAATGGATATATGTTTATCCCAGGCATATTTAAATTCAGTTACTGTGGATTTACCAACCACGTCTGCTGGAAGTTTGTTCCAAGGATCTACTACTCTTTCAGTGAAATAATATTTTCTCACGTTGTTTTTGATCTTTCCCCCATAGCATATTAATCTATAGGTTCCCTATTCCCCCATATAGCATATTCATCTATAGGTAACACTGATAAATTTGAAAAAGATTAAATATCTGAGTATCCCCTACAAGAAATAGAAGACATTTCTATTATTTCAAGAAAAAAAATAAAGTGTTGGATTTGGTGATTCTAAATTTGCAAATAAAATGTTTTAGTAATCCAGAGTTAAATAAAGTTGCATCATTATTGATTGATACCCTTAAGCAGGGGTTCCCAAACTTGGCAACTTTAAGACTTGTGGACTTCAACTCCTAGAATTCTTCAGCCAGCATAACTCCAGCTAGCATAGAATTCTGTGAGTTGAAGTCCATAAGTTTTAAAGTTGCCAAGTTTGAAGACCTCTGCCCTTAAGGCTGCACATGCCTCATTTCCTGTTATATTTTTACATGTAAGGCTGAATGCGTACCACTGAAATTATATAATTTGGTATAAGCGAATCATTACTACTTCTTTCAATTATCTATTTCATTATGAAGCTTAAAAAAAACAAGCAATAAATCCATGTTTCTTTATAAGAATTTATAAATTATTGCAACCAGGTGTCTATTTCTAAAATTCTCTGACCAGTCAATTGTTCATATCAGTTTTTATTTGTTCACTTCAAAAATAGATATAAAGTGATTATCTGAGCATTTGGTAATAGTCTAAAGAAAAGTCAAAGTGTCACAAAGTCGTTTATGCACACCGCAATAAGAAACAGGATTGTTTAGATCCTTTTGTACAAACTGCACAGTACCATACAAGCTTAAATGCTAGAAGTTTTTTGAGTTTTTAGATCCAGTTCCTAAGGCAATAGTACAACTTAAGGCCAACTCAACAAGAAGTTTCCTGCCAGAAAGCCAAGAAATTTTACATGCAAAGAGGAGGCATTGCAGTTCTCGTGGCTGGGATCCTTTGGGCTATCTTGCATTCTGTTCAAGCCCATTTGGAAGTGTTGTGGTTAGCTCTGGCCCAGCTCCTGCCCCAAGGACTGTGTATGTGGGGGAGACATCCACATGCTGCAGGCCTGTTTTGCCCCCATGGAATCTGATGATGAAGGCTCCTCTGACCAAGAAGACATGAGTGAAAGGGAGGAGGAGAGTGTGGCAGACAGCTCAGAAGGAGATCAATTATCTAGCTCCTCCTTGGATTCAGAACAAGAGTTAATGATACAGCCACGCATGCGGACAGCGATGCATAGTCAACAACTGAGAGATTATTACCAAAGAAAATGAGGCCACCTGTGGTTGGGTGGGGCTGTGGTAATTAGTGAGACTGCTATAAATAGCAGCCTGTGGGTTTGGCCATTGTGGAGGATTATCTGATCATTGTGTTTCGTGACTGCTTTACTGACTTTGACTTTTTGTGTGTGCTGATTTCCCCCCCACTTTGAAACTAAACCAGAGCAAAGTGTGTTTCACTTTGTGAAAGAAAGACTGTGAATTGCCTCACAGCTGCAAGCTAAGTATCACAGAACTGATAAGGGACTTGTATAAATTACCAGTTTGTTTGGAGACCAGTGCTCTTTGCTATACCAAAAGAGGGCTTGGTTTAAGTGAATTTTCATTATAAAGAACATTGTTTTGAATTTTCAAACGTGTGTGTGTGTGTGTCTGAAATTTGTACCTGTGAATTTTTGGGAGGATTCTACCAGAGAGCCCGACAGAACAGGCAGCAGACACAAAAGTCTTTTTTTTTTCCTTTTGACTACTGGAATTGTTATATGAGACTAAAAGCAAAACAACACAACCACTTCAATATTGAGAACACGGGGAAGGTTTTCTTCTCTTTTGAGGCAGAATTTTAAATCATTTTGCGGTCAGGCTGTAACACTAAACTTCAACATTTGCAGTCAGAAGATGTGGTAATGGTTACCAATTTTGATAGATTTAGAGGGATTACTCAAATTTATGGAGGATAAATCCATCAACTGAGGCTAGCCACAATAAAGATATGCAACCTCCGGGCCCAAAGTTACCATTCTGTTGTAGAACATCTGCTAAGGAGCAATAGGGAGAGAAACAAAAACACAGTAGCTTATTCCCTGATGAAGGCTTCTCAGGAGCTTCTGACTGGCCATTACTCAGAATCCGATGCAAGCTTACTACTCAAATTCAGGAGAGCGCTTACGATCAGCTATTATTTTGAATATTTTTTAAAAAATTAAAAGGCACAAGTAACTGATTAATCTGTAGGAAACTAAAAAGATAATTAGCCTAGGACATTGGCCAAACTGTGATAATAGTGATGAAGTAACAAAAACACTTTCTCTTCTGTCTCTTGCTGTGAAAAATAAATTTAATGCTCTTAAAATATCCCTAGTGAATCCACAATGCTTCCTTCTCCTCCTTGTGCTTTCTGACTGTTAAAAGTTCAGTCAATGTGAGCAATCAACCAATCTAGGCATTGTAGTCTACAAAAAGGGCTTTCAGATCTTTTCTAGATGCAGAAATTGTTTTCAAAACATCTCCTAAAACTTCTGATCAAGAGACAACGCTCTAGTGATAGAAAATGGTTGGATGGACTCTTAATTATTCACCAAACTCCATCAGGTTCCCATGGAATGCTAGAATTCCACTAGCATTCCATGTTGGAGCAGAGTTTGAAAAAAGTTGGTCTAATTCACCTGGAATGTGCCTGTTTCCTAAGGATCCAAAGTTCATGGTGTCCTGGAGGTGTCATCAAAGGCAATTTTTTGGATTTATGTTTGTTGGATTGAATAAAATTAAGCAGAGGAGACCTCTGGAGGTGCTGTCTATCAGAAAGCATGGACACTCCAAAGTATAAATGCAGAATTAATTGCTGAATTATCTTTTACTATTCTTTTGCAATTGCAGACCTGAAATTTCATTTATTTTTCTAAAAATATTGTGGAGAATAGTTAATAAACAAATGGGTATCTGTCCAAGTCCAGCGGAGCAATTCAGACCTAGTTAGTCTTAGAATGGAACGGCACACGTTGACATAGAAAACAAAATAGTTGGAAGGGATCTTGAAAGTCTTCTAATCCAACTCTCTTAGTCATAGACATAGACATGTGCTCAGATTAGATTTGTTTTTTAAATCCCCAAAGGCAATTGCAGACCACTTCCAAATTGTTTCAAATAAATGTTATATTCATGAAATGATAGAGACTGAAAATGAGGGGGGAAAATAGATCCAGGAATCTACAGATCTATCAGTCTGACCCTAATACCAGGGAAGAGTCTAGAAAAGTTAATCAAGCAACAAATCAATGAACACCTAGAAGCAAAGTAATAATCAAAAGCCATCATGGATTTGTCAAAAACAGATCATGCCTTTCGCAAACTTCTTAAAACCCACCTCTGCCGTCAGGCATGGGGGAACTGAAACATCTCCCCCTTACCCATGTTGTTTTGGTGTTAGATTGATTGTATGCGTGTTTTTTTAAATATTCTGGGGCTGTTTTTTATGATTTTTTTAGTTTAAAATTGTAATTGGATTGGTGGGCATTGGATTTGTTATTATGTACTGTTTTTACCCTGTTGTGAGCCGCCCCGAGTTTGCGGAGAGGGGCGGCATATAAATCCAATAAATCTAATCTAATCTTATTGCATTCTTTGACAAAGTCACAAAATTAGTGGATCAGAGAAATGCTGTCAATATAATTTACTTGAACTTCAGTAAGGCATTTGATAAAGTGGACCATAACATACTACTAGAAAAAGCAGGAAAATGTGGGTTAGAAAATAGCACCACCAGATGGATTCAAAACTGGCTGACCAACCACACTCAATGTGAAGTGCTCAATGGAACTGCATCTACATGGAGGGAAATATCCCAAAGCTCTATTTTAGACCCAGTACTCTTCAACATCTTCATCAATTACTTGGGAGAGGGGATAGAGGGGGAACTCATCAAATTTGCAGATGACATCAAACTGGTAGGAATAGCCAACACTCCAGAAGATAGGCTCAAGATACAGAAAGATCTTGACAGACTTGAACATTGGACCCTAGCTAACAAAATGAAATTCATTAGTGGAAAAAAAGAAATATTCTACATTTAGGCAAGAAAAACAAAATGCACAGGTACAGTTTATGTGGTACATTGCTCAACAGTAGTAACTGTGAGAGGGATCTTGGAGTCCTAGTGGACAGCCATCTAAATAAGAGCCAGCAGTGTGCAGCAGTTGCCAAAAAACCACAGCGCAGTTCTAGGCCGCATTAACAGAGGGATAGAATCAAGATCATGTAAAGTGTTAATACCACTTTATAATGCCTTGGTAAGGCCGCACTTGGAATACTGCATTCAGTTTTGGTCACCACAATGTAAAAAGGATGTTGAGACTCTAGAAAGAGTACAGAAAAGAGCAACAAAGATGATTAGGGGACTGGAGGCCAAAACATATGAAGAATGATTGCAGGAACAAAGTATGTTCACTTAAATGAAAATAAGGACTAGGAGTGACATGTTAGCAGTGTTACAATATCACAGAGGTTGCCACAAAGAAGAAGGAATCAAGCTGTTCTCCAAAGCATCTGAGGGTAGAACAAGAAGCAATGGGTGGAAACTAATCAGGGAGATGAGCAATTTAGGAATAAGGAGAAATTTCCTAACAATTAGAACAATTAATCCGTGGAACAGCTTGCCTCCAGAAGTTGTGAATGCTCCAACACTGGAAGTTGTTAAGAAGATTTTATTTATTTTATTTTATTTATTTATTTATTTTGTCCAATACACAATGAGGATTTTAGTGGGTATATATCTATATACACTTTGTAAAATGCATGATGAAGGTTATAGAGGAGATACTCATAGTAAAATATATCTAAGAAATAATAGAAAAGAAGATATAGGAATAGAACATATCAATGAAAGAACAGAAGAAGAGATATAGGAATAGAAGAAAGGAATAGGAGATATAGGAGAGCAATAGGACTGGGGACGGAAGGCACTCTAGTGCACTTGTACTCGCCCCTTACTGACCTCTTAGGAATCTGGATAAGTCAACCGTAGATAATCTAAGGGTAAAGTGTTGGGGGTTTGGGGATGACACTATGGAGTCCGGTAATGAGTTCCACACTTCGACAACTCGGTTACTGAAGTCATATTTTTTACAGTCAAGTTTGGAGCGGTTAATACTAAGTTTAAAACTGTTGTGTGCTCTTGTGTTGTTGTGGTTGAAGCTGAAGTAGTCGCCGACAGGCAGGATGTTGCAGCATATGATCTTGTGGGCAATACTTAGATCTTGTTTAAGGCGTCTTAGTTCTAAACTTTCTAGGCCCAGGATTGAAAGTCTAGTCTCGTAGGGTATTCTATTTCGAGTGGAGAAGTGAAGGGCTCTTCTGGTGAAGTATCTTTGGACATTTTCAAGGGTGTTAATGTCTGAGATGCGATATGGGTTCCAAACAGATGAGCTGTATTCGAGGATGGGTCTGGCAAAAGTTTTGTAAGCTCTGGTAAGTAGTGTGAGATTGCCAGAGCAGAAGCTACGTAGGATAACCACCTGTTTGAACAATGTAGGGTTTCCTGCCTAAACAGGGGTTGGACTAGAAGACCTCCAAGGCCTCTTCCAACTCCATTATCCTGTGTGTGTGAGAGAGAGAGAGAGCGGGGGGGGAGGTGAGTGAGTGAATGAGTGAAATATATATATAGTATATATAGAGAAGGTATATAGAGGTATTTCGAATGTGGAAATGTGACAGGCAGCTACCTGAACAATCAAAATCTATTTCCACTGGGGTAGTATGACTGCTATGAGGAGCAAATCATTTTTTTTCTGAGACCACATGACAAAGTATGGGTATCATTTGATGTAAAGCAATACAATCATGTGGGAATTGCAACAGCAAGTACAAAAATGCTATACATTAAATAGTTGCAAATATAAATAAAAAATAAAAAGCAAGAATGGGAGTCATTCACCTTTCCTGCTAAGGCAGAGTTTAATTTTGGTCAGAAATCTATAGTCCAACTTTTTAATCTGGTTTATTTGGAGTTGAGATGTCACTTATTTGTCTCAGCTATTTTCCTGGAATAAATAAATGGACTTGTGGTATTTACATCCCACTAGTATTAACTTTTTCTTGGGAAATGGTGAATGGGGTGAGACGTGCCATGAAAAAAGTACACAAGGTTTTTTTTCTCTTTCTCAAAACATTTGGGTTGAGACCACCCAGCAAAGTTGATTGGAAGAAAATTTAAAACAGATGGAAAGTGGCAGGTCTTCCCACATTACATGTTAACCTGTGAAATTCATTACCAGAAGACTTGGTGGTGGCCATTAGCCTGATGGATTTAAAAAGAGAGGATAAGTTCATGGAGAAGACAACTCCTGGTCTTGAAAAATCAGTTTTACCTTTAGTTTTTGTGCAATGTGCCTTCAATTATCAGACGCTGGAGAAAGTTGTGCCAAAGGGTTATTTATATTCTGCTGCTCTAACCCTAATCCTAACCCTTGTCCCAATCAAGAAAGGTTTAAATCTTTATGCTCTAATTTTAACCAGTTTCACTAAGTGGCATCCTTTTACATTTCAGTCTTCTAATCTTAATGATATATTTGTTGTATCGTACAAAAATATGTGTAAAATAGAATAGAATAGAATTTTATTGGCCAATTGTGATTGGACACACAAGGAATTTGTCTTGGTGCATATGCTCTCAGCGTACATGAAAGAAAATATACATTTGTCAAGAATCATGTGGTACAACACTTAATGATTGTCATAGGGGTCAAATAAGCAATGAAGAAGCAATATTAATAAAAATCTAAGGATATAAGCAACAAGTTAAATATATGTGTTAGTAAAGCCATGCAGCTTTACTAACCAAGGAAAAGCCTTGATGGCATTTCTTTGAATCCTTGTAAATTTCTAGAGAAACACAAATTTCAGTAACAGGTCAAAATAGTGATAGATTTGGTGAACAGTGCAGTCAGGCGGTAGGGAAAGCAAGTAGGATGCTTGGCTGCATAGCTAGAGGTATAACAAGCAGGAAGAGGGAGATTATGATCCTGCTATATAGAATGCTGGTGAGACCACATTTGGAATACTGTGTTCAGTTCTGGAGACCTCACCTACAAAAAGATATTGACAAAATTGAACGGGTCCAAAGACGGGCTACAAGAATGGTGGAAGGTCTTAAGCATAAAACGTATCAGGAAAGACTTAATGAACTCAATCTGTATAGTCTGGAGGACAGAAGGAAAAGGGGGGACATGATCGAAACATTTAAATATATTAAAGGGTTAAATAAGGTCCAAGAGGGGAGTGTTTTTAATAGGAAAGTGAACACAAGAACAAGGGGACACAATCTGAAGTTAGTTGGGGGAAAGATCAAAAGTAACATGAGAAAATATTATTTTACTGAAAGAGTAGTAGATCCTTGGAACAAACTTCCAGTAGACGTGGTAGATAAATCCACAGTAACTGAATTTAAACATGCCTGGGATAAACATATATCCATCCTAAGATAAAATACAGAAAATAGTATAAGGGCAGATTAGATGGACCATGAGGTCTTTTTCTGCCGTCAGACTTCTATGTTTCTATGTTTCTATTTGCTGTATCACCCAAAAATGAACATCTATCTTTGCTTGAGACAAGCAGTCTCGTGGACCAAGGAAAAGCCTTGAAGATATTTATTTGAATCCTTGTAAGTTTCCAGGGAAACACAGATTGCAGCAAATGGTCAAGGTAGCAGCAGATTCTTCCCCCTTCTCCGCCCCATCTTCTGAGAATAAGAAGTTCTCCTGGTGAGTCTTATGCCAGCATTGTTTACATTCCATCCAGCTGAAAGATGGTGCCAAGCATTTCAATAGAGTTGGCTAATCTCACCATTATTTGTGTGTAATTACCAACCCAATGGATGAAAGAGAAAGGGAAGCAATCTGTCAGAAGCCCAGGCCATAGGTGGCAGGAATATCTATCATTTGCAACTGTACAAACAAAGGAAACACAAACAGGTTGCCTCTGCTTTGCCAGCTTGAAGAAGGCTTGTGTATGCAAATAGAGTCTCACTCAGCAAGAGGGGGCTCCATTGAACTCCTATCATTTTAACAGCTGACCACAAGGAAGAATAGGGACTACGTCTTACCCTGTGTGTGTTTGTGACACTTTCTATAAGACTTATGGAAAAGTTACTCCCATCATTCAGCACAAACAATGTCGGCCAAACAATGTCAGCTGGAGGGACCTAGGGGAAGAGCCTTCTCTGTGGGGGCCCTGGCCCTCTGGAATCAGCTCCCCCTGGAGATTCATACTTCCCCTACCCTCCTCGTCTTCCGAAAGAGTTTAAAAACTCATTTTTGCCGCCAGACCTGGAGTTCCTTAGATCTTCCCCCCTGACCAATGAATGCTTTAGTTTGATGGTTGAATGAATAATATTGATAGTTTTTTAATTAGAATTTTAAGATTGTTTTTTTTTTAAATATACTTTATTTGTAAATATAGAAAAAAAGGAAAAAGGGAAAGGGTAGTGGGGGGGGGTAGGAAGGAATATACAGAAAAGAAAAAAAGGGGGTGGGTAGGGGGAATAGGGAAGGGAAATACGAAATCAAGCAGTTCAGGTAAGTAATACGACTATACATTGTAAATTGTAGATTATAATACATGTAATTCTTGATAACAGTGTTGTATTTCCTAAACATTGTAAATAAACAGTAGATAAACAATATCCTTCGTATTATCAAGAATTTTCTTAGGTTTTAATAATAAATGTTACATCTCATGTTAATATATATTAGCTAATAACAAATTGATGAAAATATTTTCTAAATTTGAAGAGTAAAAAGAGAGAGATATTAAATTTACAGAAAAAAAGGTAAGTGGAAAGAGGGGGAAAAAGGGAAATGAATAAAAGAAAAGAAAGAATGCAGAAAAGAAGAGAAGGATCTGCGCGTGACGCAGACGTTTTCAGGGACGACTTTTGTGGGAAAGTAATAGGAGGAGTATATGCATAATATAGTAAATGTATTTTATATGTAAAAGAAAAAAAGAAAGTATAGTAATTATAATCATTGTTAGTAGGTATTAGTAGTAATGTGTTATGTGATATGTATTGCATTAGTTTAAAAACGGATAAAAAGAGATATGGTATAAGTTTTGTTGCAAATTGATTAGTTTTTGGAACTAAGTCTTTTAATTAATTTGAGTTTGGTTGGAACGTTCAAGAGTAAGACAGGATTAATGGTTTCATAAATTAGTGGTTTTATAATATAAAAGTTAGATTTTTTTTGTGTGAAATCCATTTGTACCAATTTTCCCATATTTCATAATAATTTGAGTCTTTTTTGTTTTGTGTTTCCATTGCTGTTTTTGACATTTCGGCACACTCTATAACTTTTGTGATAACTACCAGTAATGGAGGTGTTTGGTCTCGTTTCCAAAAGAGGGCGAATGATATCCTTGCTGCTGTTAGGATTTGTAAAATAAGATATTTTTGTGCTTTTGTGAAGTTTTGCCTAAATATACCAAGAAGGTAAAGTTCGAGTTTAAATGGTAAGTTGTTTTTTTAACGTATTAATTTTAATTATTATTGTTTCTTGTTTTTCTGTACATGCTGTGAGCCGTCCCGAGTCCTCGGAGAGGGGCGGCATACAAATCTAATTAATAAAATAAAATAAAATAAAATAAAATAAAATAAAATAAAATAAAATAAAATAAAATAAAATAAAATAAAATAAAATAAAATAAAATAAAATAATAAAATAAAATAAAATGAATTGAAATGAAATGAAATGAAATGAAATGAAATGAAATAGGAGTTTCGTAAACTCCTCAAAACCCACCCTTGTCGTCAGGCATGGGGGAATTGAGATATCTCCCCTGGGCCTATATAATTTATGTATGGTATGTTTATAGGTATGTCTGCTTAAAAATGGGGTTTTCTTAACTACTTTAAATTTTAAAATGTAAATTATTAGATTTGTTATGAATTGTTTTATTATGTTGTGAACCGCCCCGAGTCTACGGAAAGGGGCGGCATACAAATCTAATAAATAAATAAATGAAATGAAATGAAATGACATAAAATAAAATAATAAATAAAATAAATAAACATATTATTTCAGATTCTGTACCTCTTCTTTCTTGTAAGGTAGATTTTGACACAAAAGCCCAATTTTTTTTCTGCCATCAGCAGCACTCTTTTTTCATAGCTCTTTAACAAATTATTACCAAGACTCTAAGAATTACCTAATACTGTATATGATCTCAGCATGACAATATATGAGGGTTAGCTTGAAAGTAAGGTTACAAGGCACATAGCTCTCATGGGGAATGTTCATGCGGGAAGCTGGTAATTACTATCGTGTTGCGAGAAGCCAGCGGGAGCGAACAAGCAGTGCCAGTGGTCAGTAGATCGATACACGATAGTAATACCAACTTCCCCTGCGAACATTCCCCATGAGACATATGTGCTTTGTAATCTTACTTTCCAAATAACCCTCGTACATATGAATCAGGGGTGGTTTCCGAATACTGTAGTTCTGAGCTCTTCACCCATACTGGTAGTGACCTGTCAGTGATGTCATTATGATGTCACCAAGCCAGATTGGTTGGTTCAGGTACGTGGGCGCCATGCGGTGCAGGAGGAAGCAAGGTGATAGCGAGGTAAGTTAGAACCCATCCCTGATATGAATATATATAGTCTCCCTTAATTTTCAAATTCAGCTTAAACATGTGACACATACAGATAGAATTGTCAGCTATCAATAAAATTAACTGCCTTGGAAATGGCCCTGCGTTGGGCCGAGAGGCAAAAAAGGAGCTGTGATGTTCCTTCAATATACCAGGGTGATTCGACACAAAATGTAACCCTTCCCTGGTACAGAGCTGAAGGGATTGGATACTGTAGCCTAGAGGATAATTCTCTGCCTTACAAGGCAAAGGTTGCAGGTTCAAGTCCCAGTGGGTATGGCTAGCTGATGAGGCCAAAATAAGGCCGAAATAGATCTATCCTAGTCTCCCTTAATTTTCAAATTCAGCTTAAACATGTGACATATATATATATATATATATATATATATATATATATATATATATATATATATATATATATTTGTTTTCGTATATATATGTGTGTCACATGTTTTTGCTGAATTTGAAAATTAAGGGAGACTAGGATAGATCTATTTCAGCCTTATTCTGGCCTCATCAGCTAGCCATACCCTCACTGGGACTTGAACTTGCAACCTTGTCCTTGTAAGGCAGAGAATTAACCTCGAGGCTACAGTATCCAATCCCTTCAGCTCTGTACCAGGGAAGGGTTACATGTTTTTTGTGTCGAATCAAAGTCCTTGATTGTTTCAAAGACAATATACACATCTTCAAGGGGATTTATGGAGAAGAATGGAACGGAGTTACAAAATTCTACTAAACTATTGGCTGTTTAGAACTAACATATTGTACCGATACATACACCACATGGGAGATTTCCTCCTTTACTTTTTCATGACCATCATATGGTCTGGTTAGCAGGTGGATTCTTTCACTGACAATGGAGAAGCTGTCAGCTGGTTGCATACACAAAACTCTCTTGACTCTATTGGCTGTATCCAATATATTTCTAAACACTTTTTTAAAAAGAGGTGGAGCTTTGGTCATGTGTTAATGGCTGCCATTTTGATTTTTTTTAACCTTTTCTCTTCATCATTACCCACCCACATTGCTGACATTCCTGTATTGTGATAATTGGGATTTTTTAATTTTTTTTTGAAAGTATCATCAAGGAAAGTGCAGCTGAAACTGAGAAACGCATCCAAAACAAGCTTTACTCTCCAGAAAATAAGAAGTCCTGCTTCAGAATTTCCTAAAATTCATCATAATTGTGCTTCATTTGAATGCATTTGGCAGCATCATGAATCATTTGAATGAAATAAAATACATTAAAAATTAATGAATGTGAAGGATTCTTGCAGCTCTGTTTTTATTTGGTAATGAAGTCTCCCACCATTGTTAAACATTCCCTCCAAAATGAATAAACTCCCTGTTCTGCTCCACACATGTACTCTTGTAAGGCCTGTAGGCAATTTGAATCTTCACATCTGAAACAAAGGTTATAATAAAATGAGGAGGGTAAGCCAGCTACAAAACTCCCTTTGTTGAGCCTTGTTTTGTTGAGTTAAAAACAGAAACTAAAAGAGCTCAGGGGACAAAATAATTGTTGTGAAATGTTGTCTTTAAACCCTCAATATGAATGAAATGTAAAACATCATGTGTATTTGAAAGAATGTATACTTTTAAATGTCAGACATGATGTCAGAAAACATTGACTAGGGCAAGGGTGTCAAACTCACGTCCTGGGGCCCAAATCAGGCTTGCAGGCTGCTTAGATCTGGCCCACAGGGTTGCCCTGGAAATGGCAAAGGACTGTCCCAAGGAAGATGTCGCAGCCAAAAACAGAGCTCGGGAGCCTGTTTTTGCTGGCAGAGTGCTTGGACCACCACAGAGGCCTCGAATACGAGTGACATCAAACTGGCCATGTCCACCCTACCCCAAAAAAGCACAACCCTGGTGCAGCCTTCAATGAAATTGAGTTTGACACCTTGGACTAGGGCAGTGATAGCAAACCTTTTTTTCCTCATGTGCTGAAAGAATATGGGCGAGCACTATGGCCCATACCCATAATTCAATGCCTGGGGAGGACAAAAACAGCTTCCCCTGCCCCCTGGAGGCCCTTTGGAGGCCCTCTGGAGGATGGAAACAGCGTGTTTCCCAACTTCTGGTGGGCCCAGTAGGCTAGTGTTTCATCCTCCCCAGGTTCTAAAGCCTTCCCTGGAGCCAGGGGAGAGTAAAAATGCCTCCCCCATTTCCCTGGAGGCTCTCTGGAAGCCAAAACCGCCATCCCAGAGCCTCTGTACAAGCCTAAGATCAGTTGGCTGGCACATGCTTGTACATTGGAGCTGAGCTAGGGCAACAGCTCAGGTGCAAGGAGATATGGCTCCACATGCCACCTGTGGCACCCATGCCATAGGTTCGCCATCACTGGACTAGGGTATTAACATGTCAAGCTATTCCAAACTACAATTCATTATCAGAAATTAATGTTACCTTTGGTCACCCAATCCTCAGGGCTTGAGAGTAATATTGCCTCACCAACTTTGTGGGTTGCCTGTTCTTCAATCGCCATCACCTCCATTTTTTGTAAATTACAGAACCATAAAATTCACAGATTGCCAGATACAAAAATGCACAGATTGCCAGATACAAAAATGCACAGATTGCCAGATACAAAAATGCACAGATTGCCAGATACAAAAATGCAACTGTGTTTTTGCAAATGTGTTTTGGAAAGGGAACACAAGAACAAGGTGACACAATCTGGAGTTAGTTGGGGGAAAGATCAAAAGTAACATGAGAAAATATTATTTTACTGAAAGAGTAGTAGATCCTTGGAACAAACTTCCAGCAGACATGGTTGGTAAATCCACAGTAACTGAATTTAAACATGCCTGGGATAAACATATATCCATCCTAAGATAAAATACAGGAAATAGTATAAGGGCAGACTAGATGGACCATGAGGTCTTTTTCTGCCATCAATCTTCTATGTTTTTATGTTTCTAACAGGTACTTATGAAATGCTAAGCATATACAGTACTCTGGTAATTCTCTTTCAGATAGAGTAGACTTCACATAGACATTTTCTTTTGGAACAGTTTTGTGAATGCTTGTTAAATGCATGGTTGCTGTGTGAATGGGTGCAATTGATTGGAAATAAATTTGAGTTTTTACACTAGTTAATTTTAAGTTAAATTGGATTTAAGATGTTTTTTCATTGTCTTTTTATATGTTGTAAGCCGCCCCAAGTCCTCGGATAGGGGCAGTATATAAATCCAATAAAATAAAATAATAAAATAAAATAACAATAATTTTAAAAAATGGGTGCAAAGCAACCTTTCCCCTGCCAACCATTTCAATGCTCAGAAGAAAGCACCTCATTCATTCTATGTTTGGGCAGTTGCTTTTCAGGTAGTCCTTTGGTTGCAACAGCAATCGGGACCAAAATTTCTGTTCTTACTTGATGCGGTCATAATGATTGATATCATGTTACCAAATCACTTAAAGACAGTAACCCAGGCAGTTCTGGTTACTGTTATAAATCTAAAACAGCACAAATAACTAATCAAGGAGTTCACATGTCCACAACATGGGAAGAAGCAGGAATTTCAGGCAAGGAGACCACTGGATAAGAGCCAGTGGTGAGAGCTTCAGGCTGGGTGGGTATCATAGGTGTTGTGGTTGGCTCTGGCCCAGCTCCTGCCCCAGGGAATGTGGAGGTGGATGCAGGGAAAACTTCAACATGTCACAGGCCTGTGTTATTACCAACAGAATCAGATCAGAGTTTAGTTTCCTCGGACGAAGAAGAAGGTGGGAGTGACTCGGCAGAGGAGGGCTTGGCACACAGCAAGGCAGTCAATCTCCCTTATCTTCCATTGATTCAGATGATGATGTTTTGGACCCACGCAAGTGCAGAATTATGCGTAGAAGAGACCAAGTAAGAACATATTACAGGAAATAAGGGAGGCCACCTGTGTTTGGGTGGGGCTCCAGTAATTAAAGCTGCTGCTATAAATAGCAGCATGTGGGTTTGGCCATTGTGGAAGAATATCTGATCGCAGTTCGTCAGGAATCTTGTGTGCTGGACTTTGTTGCTTTTTCACGCCTTTGAAATCAAAGCAGAGCAATGTGTGTGTGTGTGTCTCACTTCGTTGTAAGAAGAAGGGGTGTGAAGTTTCTTCACAGCTGCTAGCTAAGTACTTAATGACTGCTTAAAGGAACTTGTACAGACTACCCGGTTGTTTTGGGACAAGTGCTCTTTGCAATACAAAAAGAGTGCTTTAGTTTATTTTGAATTTTGTGATAAAGAACATTGTTTTGAATTTTCAAATGTGTGTGTGTCTGAAATTTGTACCCTTGAATTTTCGGGAGGCTCCTATCAGAGAGCCCGGCAGAACAATAGGTAGGCACTAAGGGATGTAGATGGGTGGGTGACATGTGTAGGTGCTATGCAGCATGGGCACATGAACATTATAAACAGTCGCTATGAAATGTGAGCAGACACTATAGAACATGGGTAGGTTTGAATCTCTATCTTCTGTTCACCTTGTAAGAGGTCGAAACAAGACCATTCTTGTGAGCTATGAAGTTAATGAAAGTTTAGTTCTTGCAATGATATCAAGATTGGCACTCAGTAACTTCAGGTAAGTGTTGACATAAAATTTCAGCCGTGGTACCTGGAGTTCTATTTACCAGACAGCGCTTCAGGACTGTCTAGATACCTAGAGTTCCTATGAGTACAGAAAGCCTTGGCAACAAGCCATAGTCCATGAATCGTAGCACATTTCCTAGTACAATCTATGTTTGCTTCCAGGTTTTGTGTCTAGGGAACTGTCAACATTTATTTGGTTGTTTATATCCTGCCTTTATTATTTTTAACAAATAATTCAAGGTGGCGAACAGATCCAAGACACCTCCTCCCTCCTATTTTCCCCATAATTTTCTGAGATTAGTTGGGGAAAAGATCAGAAGCAACGCGAGAAAATATTATTTTACTGAAAGGGTAGTAGATGCTTGGACAAATAAATAAAAATAAATTGTTGAACTTTAAAAGACAGAGCGCTTCCAGGTCAATTATCTTTGCAGTCATGTATTTTTCTTTTCCTGTACAGTGTTCCCCCGATTATCATGGGTTCGAACTTCGCGAAAAGTCTATACCACGGTTTTTCAAATATATTAATTAAAAAATACTTCGCGGGTTTTTTCCCTATACCACGGTTTTTCCCGCCCGATGACGTCATATGTCATCATCAAACTTTCGTCTGCCTTTAATAAATATTTTTTTAAATAAACTTTAATAAATAAACATGGTGAATAATAATCTAAATGGTTGCTAAGGGAATGGGAAATTGCAATTTAGGGGCTTAAAGTGTTAAGGGAAGGCTTGTGACACTGTTCATAGCCAAAAATGGTGTATTTACTTCCACATCTCTACTTTGCGGAAATTCGACTTTCGCGGGCGGTCTCAGAACGCATCTCCAGCGAAAATCGAGGGAACACTGTACCTCTAAATTTGTGCCTGAGTTTGAAATTTTTATGCTTGATGTTCACTATCTCATATGCAATAGAAACCGTCAGAAATGGTCCTGGACATTAATCTCATCCCTTGAGTGTAGTGAGCAGCTGCCTTTCTTAGAAACTAATCTTATGGCTTTCCATATGAGCTTCTTTGCCTAAATGAAAGCATTGAAGATGCCTATGAGTATGAGGACTTGTTCAGCTTGGGATTTTTCAGGAGTTCTGCACTAGATTAGGGGCAGGGGCAGGGTTAGACTCTTTGATCTGAACTATTAACCTGATGTTTTGTTCTTTATTGCTGGGTAAAATAACCACAGTGACAGGCTGCCTTCCATGCATGTCGAATGCACAGCAGTCCTTTCCCTTTCTCCACAACACAATGTCAGCCCCTCAGTCACACATCATTCATTGCCTGTGGAACATAAAATCTAATGAGAGCCAATTAGGGGCAGTTTGCACTTGTAATGGGATCACGAAGGGAGGTGTTTATCTTACTGGAATTTCAGTTTCCATAAACAACATCTACCACTACTACTATTTCCACACATCTGTAATATTCCCTTCACTATCATTAGCTTGTAATATAAACCATCAATATAAACAATCTCTTTCAAAAGATTAAACTATTAGCGCAAATGAAGCATTTCCTTGTGGGTGTTTTTTTTTTAAAGGGAAAACTACTGTTTAAATCATTCTTTAAATGAACAACAATCTTTGCTTTCTCTTTCATGCTGAGAAACAAACCATGGAATTGAGGTTTTTATCCTAATAAGATTTTTTTGGGGGGGGTGGAGAGGGGATAGCTGAATAGGATTATACAACCAGAAATGAAAACTTAACAGTCTGAAAAGTTTGGTGTGTAGAGACTCACATTTTGCTTCACATCTAGATAGGTATGTAACAAAGAAACAACTCCCTAGAATCTCTTGTTCTGGGCTGGTGTCCACATTTTTTTATATTATTATTATTATTATTATTATTATTATTATTATTATTATTATTATTATTTAGATTTATATGCCGCTCTTCTCCGAAGACTCGGGGCGGCACACAGAATACAAAAAAACAACACAACAAATCTAATTAATTAAAATTACTACTAAAATCCCATATATATTAAAATCAATCGGCCAACTCATTCACAACCACACATTACATCTCATAAACATATGAGATGCCTGGTGACATAAATGAGTCTTGAGACTCTTGTGAAAGGTCAGGAGGGTGGGGGCAGTGTGAATCTCTGGAGGGAGCTGATTCCAGAGGGCCGGGGCCACCACAGAGAAGGCTCTTCCCCTGGGCCCCACCAGACGGCATTGTCTGGCTAACGGGACCTGGGGAAGGCCAACTCTATGGGACCTAACCGATCGCTGGGATTCATGCGGCAGAAGGCGGTCCTGTAAGTACAATCTGCCCTTCAGTAATAAAGGTACGAGGGTGAGTCAAAAAGTAATGCCATTTTATTTAGGACAGGTATAATTACCAACACAGGAACATGTAGCTTACATCAAAATGAAGCTGGTCCTCTGTAGATCACATCCCTACTTCTCAACATAGTCACTGTTTCTCTCAATAGCAATGTTCCAACTTTGAATGAGAGCATGCATCCCTGCCTTGTAAAATTATGTTGATTGTTCTTTGAGCCACTTCTTCACTGCAGTTTTCCCTTCCTCATCACTGGAATAATGTTTCCCTCTGAAGCCCTCTTTCATGGGGCTTATAATCTAAAGTATTCTCCTCAAACACATTTTGTAATCATCTGTGAATTACGGTAACTTAGATGGCCTCATAATTGATTAGCCCCTATTTATAAAAATAGATGTGATCTTTCTGGCAAATACTGTGAAGTTTTTTGGGGTTTTGGTGGCATGTTATTAGAAAAAGAGACATCAGATGCCAACATCTGGGTGAATATTTCATCTCACTAATTTTTTCTTAAAAGCATCTCTGAAACATACAACCCTGTTTAACTAGTTATTTACTCATATATGAATTGTTTTTCTCAAACTAAAACTGACAGATGAACTCTAAAACTTTACGATGAAACAATGCAAAAGATAATGAATTAGAGCAGAGGTCTACAAACTTGGCAATTTTAAGACTGGTGGACTTTAGCTGGAGAATTCTTGGAGTTGAAGTCTACAAGTCTTAAAGTTGCCAAGTTTGGGGATCCCTGAGTTAGAGAGATGATGTTTTGTTTAAAAACTGCTCAAGCAAAATTTCCCACTGGCAGTCATGGATGCAAAATCCATTTTATCTTTCTTTTCTTTTCTAATTCTCCATCCCTTTGCAGACCTTAGCTCTACTTCTCCCCCTCCTAGAACTGTTTTATCAGAGTCATTGGAAAATTGAAAACTGCAAACCTTACCTTTCCCCTTATTTAACCAGTAGAAAACATTTTTTTAGATCAAAAGTCTTCTTAGGATAAGGGAATTTAAGTCTACAAGTCTTAAAGTCTCCCTCAGCCGCAAGGAATTCAATCGCTGCTCTTTGCTTTTGACGCAACTCTAAGGGGGCAGCCATTTTGAATTTACCTTGCGAGTCTACACACCTGAAAAGTAAGAAACAAAATATTTCAGAATGTAAATGATATAATCATTTACATCTGGGGGAAAAAATCAGGTATTTTTTATCAAAAACTCCACCTGAAATAAAGAAAATGGCATTACTTTCTGACTCACCCTCGTAATTTGGAAGCCTGGGAGCTCTCCAGCAACAAAGGCCAGCATGAAAGGGGTTACTGGGAGACTATGATAAGAAGGGTGAACAAGCAGAAAGGAAACACCCGGACACTCTTTCTAGCCTGTTTGACGGAGATGCAACCCGGCAGCACTGAAAAGCCTCAAGATTAATGGAGAAAAGGGGGAATCTGACAGCTTTTCCGCTGGTTTCTCTTCTCCTGGGTGGGCTGGTTGGTCCTGAATGTCACTTGCTACTTAATCTTGTGTGTTTGAGGCAGACTGATGTGTTTAGGGAGCCTCACTTGCTCTGTGTAGACATCAATTGATAAGGCAGATAAAAGGAAACGGTTCTGAATTGCTCTCGGATGCCTTTTACAAAGCAATTTCTAAACGCAAAATAATTAGTAGCTCCTACCAAAGAAACTATCACACCTAGAATGTGCCCCTTAAATAGTAGGAGGCAATGGCAATGTTTACCCTCCCCTTCCCGGTTTTTCAAAAGTTCGCCTGGATCCAGAACGCTCTAATGCTTTCTTGTTTCATATCTCCCTGAGTTATCTGTAAAACTCCGATGAATGAACTTTATCAGGATTGTAAATGAAGAGATTAGCAAATTACGGTAACTGAGATGGCCTCATAATTGATCAGTCCCTATTTATAAAAATAGATGTGGTATTTCTGATAGATACTGTGAAGTTTTTTGGGTTTTTGGTGGCATGTTATTAGACAAAGAGACATATCAGATGACAACATCTGGGTGAATATTCAATCTCTTTAATCTTTTCTTAAAAGTATCTCTGAAATATACAACCCTGTTTAACTAGTTATTTACTCATATATGAATTGTTTTTCTCAAACTAAAACTGACAGATGGACTCTAAAACTTTATGATGAAACAAGGCAAAAGATAATGAATTAGAGCAGAGGTCTACAAACTTGGCAATTTTAACACTGGTGGACTTTAGCTGGAGAATTCTGGGAGTTGAAGTCTACAAGTCTTAAAGTTGCCAAGTTTGGGGATCCCTGAGTTAGAGAGACAATGTTTTGTTTTAAAACTGCCCAAGCAAAATTTCCCACTGGCAGTCATGGTTGCAAAATCCATTTTATCTTTCTTTTCTTTTCTAATTCTCCATTCCTTTGCAGACCTTAGCTCTACTTCTCCCCCTCCTAGAACTGGTTTATCCGAGTCATTGGAAAATTGAAAACTGCAAACCTTGTCTTTCCCCTTATTTAACCAGTAGAAAACATTTTTTTTAGATCAAAAGTCTTCTTAGGATAAGGGGGTGTTTGGAACCCTTTCTCTCTGTTGGAAACTTATGCAAGATGTAGCAAAGTTAAACTTTATAATTTGTGATACTGTGAGTCAGAACTTTAGAAAACAGCAGAAACTTTACAAAACAGAGGATTTTAATGTGATTGTTTTGTTTGTGCAATAACTTGCACAATTTGTTTCTACCAGCAAAAGTCCATGAACTTTACTTAACTGACAATATTACGCACTGTGAACTTTCACACAAACATGCCTGAACCAGCATCATAGCTACTTTTCTTTCTCTTTCAGTTATTTGGATACAATCAGATTTAACCTATAAATTACTGAATTTTGTCTCTAAAGCTCTTAGGACCATATCAGGCAGAAATGGTTTGTGGCTTTTTTCAGAGAAAAATTTATCAAAATCATCCAGTGTTACTACATGGAGGATTCAGCAGTCCATCTTTGTTCCTTTCCCACCCACCCCAAAAGAAATAGAATTTCTAAATCTATGAACATAGTATTATCTAAGTAAAAACTGTGAGGGTCTGTGGTGCATCATGTCAAAATTTGGGTGCCCTAATAATTTCATCCTGATGGTATGTCAGTTTCATGATGGTTTGATGGCCCATGTTCTGGACGATGGAGAAGTTTCAGAGACCTTTCCTGTTATTGATTTTATTTGATTTTATTGGATTTGTATGTCGCCCCTATCCGTAGACTCGGGGCAGCTAACAACAGTAGTAAAACAGCATATGACAATCCAATATTAAAATATACAGTTTCAAGCAAGGGGGTGTGTTGGCACCAACCTTGTTCATCATAATGTTTTCAGACATGCTGTCAGATGCCTTCTAGAACAGTTCCTTGGGAGTTATCCTGAGATACAGGATTGATGGGAAACTATTCAACCTGCAAAGACTCCAGGCTGTCACCAAGATAAAGGAAACTGTGCTACGTGACCTCCTCTTTGTTGACGACTGTACCCTGAAAGCTGGATCAGAGCAGGAAATGCAAGCCATTGTGGATAGAGCAGCATGTGACAACTTTGCTCTCCTTATCAACATAAAGAAGACTGAAGTGATGTATAAGCCAGCTCCAAAAGCCAAATACCAAGAGTCCACAATCACAGTGAAGGGACAAAAGCTGCCAGCAGTGGACCAATTTACATACCTTAGCAGCACCCTCTCCCATGCAGTGACAATTGACATTGAGGTCAGTTGCAAAATCTCCAAGGCAAGCTCTGCAGTTGGCAGTTTACTGACCAACGTATGGGACCGTCATGGAATAAGCCTTGCTACAAAGTCTACAAAGCAGTAGTACTAACTACCCTGATGTATGCCATTGAGACTCGGACTGTGCACTGGAGATATGCTAGGCAATTGAAACATTTCCACATGACCTGCCTCTGCAGAATTCTGAGGATCCAGTGGCTGGATAAGGTGCCTGACACTGAAGTTCTCTCCAGAGCAGGCTTGCCATCAATTCATACCCTGCTGATGAAAGCCCAGACACATTGGGCAGGCCATGTTGCAAGGATGCCAGACCATTGCATCCCTAAACAGCTCCTCTATGGTGAGATGTCTAAAGGAAAGCAATCAGATGGGGGACAAAGGAAGCAATACAAAGACCCATTGAAAGCCTCCTTCAAGTCCCTCAATATCAATACTATCTCCTGGGAAACCCTGGCACAAGATCGGTCTGATAAGCTGGTCCACCAATGCTTCCAGACATCCGAGGACAGAAGAACAATCATAGCAGAAGAGAAGCAAGTAGTTCATAGAGCTAGAGTTGCAAATGTTGCGACAATGGTGTCCACACATGTCTGCCCAACATATGGCAGAACCTTTTGTGCCCATATAGGCTTTATGCAGACATATCATGGACAGCCCACAACCTGTTAGATGTCAAAGTCCTCTTCAAACACAATGGATGAACATCATCAATAGCTTAAGGCAGATTCCATGGACAATTCACGTTATTTCATTTCCAGTAATAGCAACCCTGTTGATTAAAGTGAAAGGGAATGCCCATCCTATGGGTTTTCATGGCTAATGATGGAGCACTGGTTAACATGCAGTATTGCAGATAAATTCTGCTCACAGCCTGGAGTTCGATCCTGATGAGGCTCAAGGTTGACTCAGCCTTCCATCCTTCCAAGGTTGGTAAAATGAAGACTTGAACTGATGGGGCAATAGCCTAAATGCCATTGCTATTGCTAATGGTGGATTTGAACCTGTACGTCTCCATTCCAATATATACTTTTAATCCATGAAAGTCATGCAGTAATACCCAGAAAAACCTGCCATTTCCATTCATGCAGTAAACATATTTTGGGTAGAGAGAGAGAGAACAGCTGTCCATTGAATGATAGATAACCTCAATGTTCGCATCCACAGACCTACTCTTTCCTCTTTGTCTTCTGCAAGAGGTATTTCTAGACATCTTCCTATTTTTAACCAACCAGCTGTTCTTCTAGCTAGTTGTGTCTCTTTCAGCAAAGCTTCAGCCAACCCCTGATGTTTTGAATACATTTTGGGTGGGCCACTTCAAAGACTCTGGAATTTGGGCACCTCTTGTTTAAAAGCATAATCCCTGAACACAAACATTTGTGAATGTAGGCCTTAAGCAGGTATTTGTACATTAATGCACCATTGCAGACACCACATAATTTCATTTTTAATTTGCTTAATTAGAATGGATACAAAAACTATATAACTAAGCTGTAGCCGTGCCATGATATACATAAGCACATTTGATAAACAACGTCATTTGGCGGGACCCAGGAGAAGAGCCTTCTCTGTGGTGGCCCCGACCCTCTGGAACCAGCTCCCCCCAGATATCAGAGTTGCCCCCACCCTCCTTTCCTTTCGCAAGCTCCTTAAAACCCACCTCTGTCGTCAGGCATGGGGGAATTGAAATTTTTTTTCTCTTCCCCCTAGGCTTATAGAAATTATACATGGTATGCTTGTTTGTATGATTGGTCTCTTAAATTGGGGTTTTTTAGATTACTTTTTAATATTAGATTTGTTACATTGTTTTCTTTATTGTTGTTAGCCGCCCCGAGTCTTTGGAGAGGGGCGGCATACAAATCTAATAAATAAATAATAAATAAATAAATAAGGTGACAACCTGTAGAATTTTGGTAATGACGCAGAGCAATAAATATTACCTGGGCTGTTTGATAGAATAAGATAATAAACTGGTTATCAAATTGTTATTTGCATAACAGAGTACATTTTTTCCTTTGGAAGCTGGTTATTTGAATCCTTCCTTCTATGGAGTTAGAAGATGAAAGAAGAAGAATGGGTTCTTTTCAAAACAAAACAAAAAACAAAACAGTAACCATCTGGCTTTGGTATTGCAAGTGGCAGAGAAGTAGTTTCAGCCAATGGTAGACAGGTTCTTGTCAACGGGCAGAAAATGGCTGCCACCCTGCTGTTGTTTGAAAGAACTGTGAAGATGTGGCTCTTTATTGAGGTCATCAGCAAGGGAAAATGAAATCTCTTACTCTCCATTCCGACTTAATTATAGTTTATAGACTCATATACCAAAATGTCCTACCTGTTAACGACTACTTCACCTTCAACCACAACAACACACGAGCACGAAATCGATTTAAACTAAATGTCAACCACTCCAAACTTGACTGCAAAAAATACGACTTCAGCAACAACGCCTGGAATGCACTACCTGACTCTACTCCTCCTAACCCCAAAACCTTTACTACTCCTAACCCCAAAACCTTTAACCTTAGACTATCTACAATTGACTTCTCCCCCTTTCTAAGAGGTCTGTAAGGGGCGTGCATAAGCGCACCATTGTGCCTACCGTCCCTGTCCTATTGTCTTCTTTTGTTACTTTTTATCATTACTTATCTAATATCTTATTTGTACAAATTACCACCCTATAATTGTTTGACAAATAAATAAATAATAAATAATAAATAAATAACTTCACTATGCTTAAGGAGAGTAGACTGGACTATTGAAATCTTCCATGGATTATTCTTCCAGAACCCAACATTTGTGGATAAAAGTTAAAAAAAAATTAAAAAATTAATATAAATTTTATTCACATATAACAATACAATTCAGAATGAGCAATAAACAACAATAGAAACATACAAATAGAAAAGAAAGAAGAGAAAAGAAAAGAAAAAACAAAAAGAGGGAAAGAGAAAAAGTTACAATTCTTGCATGCCTTATGCCGAACTAAGTTTAAGAAAACAAAACAAAAAATTCAAGCCAGAAAGTTAAAGAAAGTTCCAACATTTCAAACCAATCTATCCAATGAGAAATAAAATATTGTCAGTATGTGAATAACTTGAAGAAACTGAAATATGTTCTTCTTTTCAGTGACAAAATAGAATTTTTCTTTCACGGGGAAATGGATTCGATAGCAAATAATTCATGAAATGGGTACCATTTCAGACAATTGCTTTGTAGTTGTGAATTATTATCAGTTTAACACTGGGAAAAAGCAAATTAAAATAACATATGGGAATGTTTTGCTTCCTCTTTGACTGCTCTTGTAAAAGAAACCTTCCCTTGATAATACTATTTTATTTCAATTCAACTGAATGGAGAGGCAAAATAGTCTTGACTTAGGTTTGGTTTTTATAATATGGGTTTGGACAGAAGAGAATATTTGAAGCTCAGGTTTGAACTGTGGAATTCTTGGTGCTCTCTGAGCATGGTGGTTTACTTGCAGATGTTTCATTACCAAATTAGGTAACATCATCATTATGCAAACATGTACCGTATTTTGGGGGTGTATAAAATGCACCTTTTCCCTCCCTGAAAGAGGTGGTAATTTGGGTGTGTCTTATATTCTGAATGTAGCTTTTTTCCCAGCCCTAACTAGCTGCTAACGATCTTCCCAGCTCTTACCCGCTTTCAAGCTCTTTCATTGTTTCTCTCTGCAAAGAATGTTCTCCAAGCCCTAAGTCTTTGCAGGGTTTTTTCATTGCTCTAACTTGCTCTGAATACGTTTTTTTCCAGCCCTAACCAGGTGCTAATGATGTTCCCAGCTCTTACCGGCTTGCAAGCTCTTTCATTGTTACTCTCTGCCAAAAAGGTTTTCCAAACCCTGTCTTTGTAGGGGGTTTTTTCATTGCTTTACTTGCTCCAGATGTTTATTTCCAGCCCTAACCAGGTGCTATTAATGTTCCCAAGCTCTTTCATTGTTATACTTTGTGGAGAATGTTTTCCAAGCCTTAAATCTTTGCAGGTTTTCTTTCCCGTGTTGGTCTAACTTGCTTCAAATGTTTCTTTCCAGCCGTAACAAGATGCTAACAATGTTCCCAGCTCTTACCAGCTTGCAAGCTCTTTCATTGTTACTCTCTGCAAAGAAGAATGTTTTCCAAGCCCTAAGTCTTTGCAGGCTTTTTTCCATTGCTCTACTTGCTCAGACTGTTTCTTTCCAAGTGTTAATGATGTTCCCAGCTCTTACTGGCTTGCAAGCTCTTTCATTGTTACTCTCTCAGAATAATTTTTTTTTAAAGCCCTTAACCAGGGGATAAAATAATGTGCTGAAGCTAGCCAGATGAATACCTGGTAAGCAGATTCTTTTCCCTATTTTCCTCCCAAAAAAACTAAGATGCATCTTATATTCCGGTGCGACTTATACTCCGAAAAATACAGTAAGTCCTATATAATTTGAGATTTTTAGACAGGGAAAATACAGGGGCATTACATTTTTTTAAATTAAAAAAAGCCCCCTTGACTCTTTTAAAGGGGAATGTCTGAATGCTGTAGGCAGGATTCTCCATCTAGATATTTGTAATTTGAGATTATGTCATACACCATCTCAGAAATTAAATATGATCAGTAGGGTTTCCACATGTCTGACAAAAGCAGAACATGTCTGAAAAGTCTGAGGCAGCTCGGGCTTTTAAAACGGTTCCTATATCTCTGAGCCGCAATAATTCAGGAAGATCGCTCTCTTCCTGTCGCTGTCAGTGTCCTTCATGCCCGCAGCTTCTAGGAAGAGTTGTCCCATGTGGATTTCTCCGGGTTGAAGAAGTCAGGAGCTCTTCCGACAGGTAAGTTGTCCATGGTGGAGAGCGTAGGTTCGACCGTCCGATATCGCCAGTGAAAAGTCTGAGGCAGCTCGGGCTTTTAAAACAGTTCCTTTATTCAGCTCTTTTTGACAAGTGACTCCAGCAAGGAACGCGTCTGGTTTTACACAGTGTCAGACGCTCCTTTTATACACTTAGGCTTCCCGCCAAAACCCAACTGTGAGCGTCTTAGCCAATCAGGCGCTTTCAACTATTTTTCAACTATTTACATTGAGTTACACATACTCAACAATGTCCTTTTCATTTTCTGGCAGGCATAGCCTTAACATTAAATGTTGCCTAGTGTTTTGAGTACCTTGGATTTTTAAAAAGTTGATAGTGAGCCTTAGTCAATTGGACTTTTCTTTGAAAATGTTTCAGCTCATCCAAGAAGCTTCTTTAGTTGGGGAATGGAAGGATTTATGTTCTTTGGAGTCATCTGGTCATTAACACGCTGAAAGTTGGTTTTTAGTTCTCAGGGTGTTGTTGAGACCACTTAGGTGTTTATCTGTATGAAAACAAAAGACAAAACGTTCAGACACAAACAGAACGATGTGGTACATGCAGTGTGAAGCAGTGAAACATGTGTAGACTTGTTCTTTGGAGAAACAAAACAAACAGTTCACAAATGCATGGCACAACACAGGAGAACAAACTCCTCAAGACAGGATTCAGCAGTCCAGCTGCATTCGAAGGAAAAAGGTCACTTTTTTGAAGGCAGCAAACTTCACATATTGGACAAGAGAAAGTCACTGGTTTGAAAAAAGAGTCAAAGAAGTTATCTGAGGTAAAACTGAATAGCCCTCCCTCAGCAGAGAGGGAGGGATATGATACCACCTATCTTCTGTTTATAACACAGTCCTTTCAGCAGCCCCAAGAAGGTTCCAGACCCATCTTTACTCTGATTTAGGTGACTCCAAGGATCAGTAATGGGCAGCCAAAATTTTTACTGCCACACTGTGGGTGTGACTTAATGGTCATGTGACTGGGTAGAAGTGGCTTGCTGCCCATGTGATCAAGTGGGAGTGGCTTGAACGGTAATCATCGTTCAAGTGAACTGTTAAACCCTTGAGTTACAATTTACCAGTGTCGCTCGCTGGGATGATAGTTTGCTTTGTACAGTATTTCCCACGCTCTCTTTCCAGGGTCGCCCCCCCACCTCAGGCTGGGTAGCTAGGCAAACAGGTGCTGCCAGAAGCATAAATGCTGCAAGCGCTGCTTCCACCCATGCCTTCTGCTTGCACCTCAGGCAGGAGATGACCGTGTGAGGCTGGAGGCGAGCTAGGCAGGAGAGAAGGAAGCTTGTCCGAGGCCAGGAAGAAGGAAAGAGGAAAAAAGCGAGGAGCACAGACACAGCAGCAGCAGCAGCAGCAGCAGCAGGGAAAAAAAGAAGAGATGAGCTGAGACCAGTAATCCAGGAAGTGATAGCCGCCGATCAGCTGGAGCCGCACATACATCTTCATTTCCGCCGGTGGAACTGTGTTCCACCCCGTCCTGCCTGCTGCCCACCCCTGCCAAGGATACAGATAAATCCCCAAGGGCCCTCAGAGGTTTGCAGAGGGCTAACAACTTACCCTCAGAATGCTGACAACCACAAGATTGCAAAGAATACAAATCCTTCCACCCTCTACCAGTCAGAACCGAATAAATGTCTTGGCTGAGAACTGAAAGGTTTTCAATGAAAAAATACAAGACAGTACAATTGCTTTGGAAAAAGCACCTTCGGGGTAATAAACAAACATCACTCTTACTCCTTCTTTTAAAATATATACTTTTAGAAATATATAATGAAATCAACTGAAGCTTTGTGAGCATCAAAAGATGTTATGAGGATACATTGGCAAGTTATGTTATGCATTCAATTTTGGTCACCTCACTACAAAAAGGACATTGAAGCTCTAGAGAAAGTACAGAAGAGAGCAACCAGGATGATAAGGGAACTGGAACCAAGACATATGAAGAGAGGTTGCTGGAACTAGGCATGGATAGTCTAGCAAAAAGGACACTCAGGGGGGACATGATAGCAGTATACATATCCCTGAGGGATTGCCACAGGGCACCAGTGGACCACACTAGGAACAATGGATGGAAACTGACCAAGGAGAGATTCATCCTGGAAATAAGGAAGAGCTTTTTGATAGTGAGAGCAATCAACCAGTGCCTCCCTAGTCCTGGAGTGTATCCCTCTATTGATGCATTTTAAGATTATGTTGGCTTTATTGGCCACCACTGCACATTGCTGGCTCATATTTAGTTGGTTATCTACCAAGACTCCAAGATGTCTGTCACAGTCGCTACTGTTAAGTGTGGTTTCTCCCAGTTTGTATGTGTGTCTTGGGTTTTTCTTGCCTTGGTGTAAGATTTTGCTTTTCTCAATATTGAACTTCATTTTGTTAGTTTGAGCCCACAGATTGGATCCTGCAACATTATCCTGGGACACTTATTTCTGCCTTCATTCATGAATATCAACACAGCTTGGAAGAAAATTGCCATTTTAGGGCAAACTAAAACTTCTTGCACCATAACGAAACAAAGAGATTGCAAGCAGTATAAATTACCCTGTGCTATATAAACAATCTGTTTTGTTGTCACTAGTACATTTATAAAACAATGTCAAGGAATATTACAATATGCAATAAACAAACGTTAAATGTTTTACAACTCTGCTTATGAATACTCTCAAAATGAATGCTGCTTTGTTAAGATTTCAGTTTCAGCTCTTAATCCTTAGATCTTCTCTTCATGGACCCAACTCCCCAAACACCTTAATTCCTATGTTTCTTACAGGACTGATGTGAAACGTCCATAATTTTTTTAAATTTGAAAAATTTATCAAACTAATTTTAATTCAAGATTATGAGTTTTAACTGATCAAATACACATCTCAATATGAACAATAACAGCAGAACCAGAACATACATTATTTTTTGTAGATGATATACAAATATTTTTTCCTGTTAGCATTAATTAAAAAAGGAGAAATATCATAATATGGAAGCTAAAACATATGAAGAACAGTTGCAGGAACTGGGCATGGCTAGTTTAATGAAAAGAAGGACCAGGGGAGACACGATAGCAGTATTCCAATATCTCAGGGGTTGCAACAAAGAAGAAGGAATCTAATGTTCTCCAAAGCACTTGAGGGTAGAACAAGAAGCAATGGATGGAAACTAAACAAGGAGAGAAGTAGCTTAGAACTAAGGAGACATTTCCTGACAGTCATAGCATTTGATCAATGGAACAGCTTACATCCAGAAGTTGTGAATGCCCCAACACTGGAAGTTTTTAAGCCTTCATCATAGCTACATGAATAGTCATGAATTTTGTAAGTCATTTGTCTCCAGATGTCCAAGAACCTCAACACCTAGCATGTCTTTGTTGACTTGGGTGACAACAAACTTTGGATGGTCAACGAACTGCTGTAAGTCAAGGACTACATTTATCACCCAAGAATCTGCTACTAGGATCAAAGAGATACTAAAATGTCTAGATTCTATGAATCTGAAACGGTTCTTGGATGTTCTTTTATTATTATTATTATTATTATTATTATTATTATTATTATTATTATTATTATTATATTGATGGTCTTTGACTGTAATAAAGGTCTATTTATTTGTTTGTTTGTTTGTTTGTTTGTTTGTTTATTTATTTATTTATTTAAGCAGATGTTGGATAACCATCTGTCTGAAGTAGTGTAGGGTTTCCTGCCTAAGCAGGGAGTTGGACTACGGAGAGGGGCGGCATACAAATGTAATAAATACTACTACTACTACTACTACTACTACTACTACTACTAATAATAATAATAGAAGACCTCCAAGATCCCTTACAACTCTGTTGTTGTTGTTGTTGTTGTTGTTGTTAGTATTATTATTATTATATAATGCTTGCTATATAAAAATCTATGGATCATTTTATTTGTTTTCTTAAACTCTTCTGCCCAATGACTATGAGGCACCTTTTAAAGAAATCTACGAATAATGAAAATGTTGGTTCAATTAATACATCAAGTAAAGTTTCTTTCTTCTAAATTTTACCTCTGGATTCCACTCTCACATGCTTTTCTCTTTCTAGAGCCAGGCCAAGACTTTTTTTCAGCTCTGACCATCCGCATCTCCATTAATATTGTTTCTTGTTTTAGAGATAAATGTTTGGCTTTCCATACAGAAAAACAAGGATTTAGTGGCATCATAATAATCCTAAACCAGAAACTTCTGTTGAAAGAAATGTTTATTTGAAAAGTTTGGTTTTAGCTCCTGACATTAGGCCTTGACATAATAAACTACATAGGTTTCAGGGACACTTAGCAAATCTGGAAGTTTAAACTCGTCCTGCTAACTGCAGATGCCAAATCAGCCAGACGCACACATAGGTTTCTCACAGGCAGTTCAGTAGTTCTTCATAATATTCTTCCAAAATGATGAATGATCAGTTTTCTTCTTATAATCAAGAGATAGCTGAAGCTCTGCAGAAGCTCTCCTAATTTATTATGTTTATTTTACAGTTTAAGATTTTTCCAAACTCCTCAAATTACATAGCTTCTCTTCCCTCCCTCCCTCTTTCTTTTCTGTTGCCCTACATAATCTCTGTCTAGCTCTGCTCCCTTGGATCACCTCAGGTCTCTTTTACATCCATGGGTTTGAAAAAAATAGCTGCAAGCGATGGTTACATCAAAAAGTATACCTCTTTTACAATGATTTTACATTAGAACTTATTCCAAGTATAACATTTTTCTGCACTGTTAAAAATAATCATAAGCATAAAACTTAAGCATAAAACGTATTAGGAAAGACTTAATGAACTCAATCTGAATAGTCTGGAGGACAGAAGGGAAAGGGGGGACATGATCGAAAGAATTAAATATGTTAAAGGGTTCAATAAGTTTCAGGAGGGAAGTGTTTTTAATAGGAAAGTGAACACAAGAACAAGGGGACACAATCTGAGGTTAGTTGGGGGAAAGATCAGAAGCAACATGAGAAAATATTATTTTACTGAAACAGTAGTAACTCCTTAAAACCCACCTCTGCTGTCAGGCATGGGGAAACTGAAATAACTTCCCCAGGCCTATATTGTTTATGTATGGTGTGTTGTGTTCATGTTTTTAAATTATGGGTTTTTAGTTTAAATTATTAGATTTGTATTACATTGCTTTGCCACTATTGTTGTGAGCCACCCCGAGACTACGGAGAGGGGCGGCATACAAATTTAATTAATTAATTAATTAATTAATTAATTATAATAATAATAATAATAATAATAATAATAATAATAATAATAATAGATGCTTGGAACAAACCTCCAGCAGACGTGGTTGGTAAATCCACAGTAACTGAATTTAAACATACCTGGGATAAACATATATCCATCCTAAGATAAAATACAGGAAATAGTATAAGGGCAGACTAGATGGACCATGAGGTCTTTTTCTGCCATCAATCCTCTATGTTTCTATGTTTCTAATCAAATTCCTAAGGAAATTTTTTACTGTATTTAATGAAGTTTATCCTAAATACATTTATCTTGATCTGAAACATATGAACATGTGATGCTTATTTATAGAAAGACGGGTATTGTGTCTTGTTACAAGACAGGTGGATATATTTAATAATCCTTATATACCATCAACTCATATTTTGCATTCATACACCAAACAAAAGTACTTGTGTTAGAGTATTTCCCAATGTCATCAATAACATTTGTTGTGTGGTTGTGTGGACTTCCACTCTCAAAATCATTGCTGAGAATTTTGGAAGTTAAAGTATGTGTAGAAGGTAGAAAGTTACTCTCACCACCAGCTTTACTCATGTGTGCAACTCCTGAGGATTCTGCAGGGGAACAAAAACTTTCCTTTCCGCCCATCCATCTTGCGAATTGAAGTCTTTCCCCTACAACTGGAGAGACATGGGGAATTAAACTTGAGGTGATAAAAAGGCCATGTTCTAGACATGAAGTATTGCTTCTGCCAACGGATTATCTTAAACAGCTTTAAAATCATAACTCACTCTTCTGCAATGCGTAGCTATAAAATTCCCAACATTCAATGAGTTAAATGCATACTTAAAAATCCTGAAAGATCTAGTGAGCAATGAGATGAATTACATTAGAGGAGAGGGTCACACTGTTTTCCAGGGTGCCAGAGGGCCAGACCAGAAACAATGAATGGAAGAGATTCAACCTGGAAATAAGGAAGAACTTTCTGACAGTGAGAGTGATCAACCGATGGAATGGCCTGCCTGTGGAGATTGTGAACGCCCCAACATTGGAGACCTTCAAGAAGAGATTGAACTGCCCTATGTCGATGATGGTATAGGGTGTCCTCCACCAGCAGGAGGTTGGACTAAAAGACCCACAGGGTCTCTTCCAACACAAACTATAAATAAATAAACATGTGCATTGGTGTTTTGGTCAGTCAGTGATCTTTCATAGCAAAATCCATTCAATTGTACAGTAGCTTGAATTTGTGATATAAATATGTATTATGCATCCAGATATTATCTTGATAAGTTTATTCATTCATTCATTCATTCATTCATTCATTTATTTATTTATTTATTTATTGGATTTGTATGCCACCCCTCTCCGGAGACGGGGCGGCTAACAGCAATAATAAGACAGCATATAATAATAATCCAATACTAAAAATAATTAAAAACCCATTATAATAAAAACCAAACATACATACAGACCTACCATGCATAAAATTGTAAGGGCCTAGGGGGGAAGGATATCTCAATTCCCCCATGCCTGGTGGCAGAGGTGGGTTTTAAGTAGCTTACGAAAGGCAAGGAGGGTGGGGGCAATTCTAATTTCTGGGGGGAGTTGGTTCCAGAGGGCCGGGGCCGCCACAGAGAAGGCTCTTCCCCTGAGTCCCGCCAAGCAGCATTGTTTAGTTGATGGGACCCGGAGAAGACCCACTCTGTGGGACCTAACTGGTCGCTGGGATTCGTGCAGCAGAAGGCAGTCCCGGAGATAATCTGGTCCAGTGCCATGAAGGGCTTTATAGGTCATAACCAACACTTTGAATTGTGACTGGAAACTGATTGGCAACCAATGCAGACTGCGGAGTGTTGGTGTAACATGGGCATATTTGCCATTTATTTGCCAAGTTGCCATTTATTACCTAAAATACAATTTTCTTCAGGCCGAAACACCAGTCTCCAACGATACCATATAAGACCTAACAGTACAGTGAAGTCTTTTGTTGAACCAATGATGGATAGTCCCAGTTTCAAATTTACACTCCAACTTGCAGCCCCATATTAACCTGCCTCATGGCATTTTTTTGTAACCAAAATATTGACTAGAAAAGAGATGAATAACATTAGGAAAACATTATTATAAATAAAAAAATTGGATATTATAACATACACAATTTTAGTGTCTCAAGAAAGAATAGACACAAAATTATCTGTGCCCAGATTTTAAGAAACAGAGAAAAATATTATGGGATTTCTCTTTCTTGTCTAAAACCAGACACATTGTGAAAAATTTAAGTGAAATCTGCTCCAGCAGGTATAGCCTTCTGTTCATTGATACAGTACACTGATGCAGAATGTCATATCCATTAAAGAACTTCTTCCATAAATTCTGATGGAATATACCTGTTGTGGTTGGCTCTGGCCCAGCTCCTGCCCTGGGGAATGGGGAGGTGGATGCAGGGGAAAATTCAACATGTCAAAGGCCTGTGTTATTGCCGACAGAATCAGTTCAGAGTTTAGTTTCCTCGGACGAAGAAGAAGGTTGGAGTGACTCGGCAGAGGAGGGCTTGGCACACAGCCCAGGCAGTCAATCTTCCTTATCTTCTATTGCTTCAGATGATGACGTTTTGAACCCACGCAAGTGCAGAATTATGAGTAGAAGAGACCAAGTAAGAACATATTACAGGAAATAAGGGAGGCCACCTGTGTTTGGGTGGGGCTCCAGTAATTAGGGCTGCTGCTATAAATAGCAGCATGTGGGTTTGGCCGTTGTGGAAGAATATCTGATTGGAGTTCATCAGGAATCTTGTGTTGCTGGACTTTGTTGCTTTTTCACACCTTTGAAACCAAAGCAGAGCAACGTGTGTGTGTGTGTGTCTCACTTCATTGGAAGAAGAAGGGGTGTGAAGTTTCTTCACAGCTGCTAGCTAAGTACTTAATGACTGCTTAAGGGAAATTGTACAGACTACCCGGTTGTTTTGGGACGAGTGCTCTTTGCAATACAAAAAGAGTGCTTTGTTTATTTTAAATTTTGTGATAAAGAACATTGTTTTGAATTTTCAAATGTGTGTGTGTCTGGAATTTGTATCCTTGAATTTTCGGGAGGCTCCTATCAGAGAGCCCGGCAGAACAATATCCCACCAGGCAAAGGAATGAGTGATGCAGTACAATAGTATATAATTCAACTAGTAGGGACCTCTATTAGCTGACTTTGAAGGGCTCAATTGACTGGACCATTTTAATTGACCTCCAGAAATTATCTGTCTACAATTAAGTACAAAACGATCATTCTACGGTGACACAGTTATGTCCTCCAAGTCTGGTATGTGTCCTACTGTGTGCATGACACAAGCACTAATTGGGGCAGGTCTATGGCCATCATGGCTGGCAGAAAATATGAACCATTTCAGTATGAACACTGAACTCTCTCAGATAAGAAGTATGGACTGCTCTACCACCACACAAGAAACTGGCTTGGGTAGCTTAGCAGAAACTGTCCCATTTAGCAAAAAGCTATTGTGGAGATGAGGAGGTTTGGTACATTCATGCATTCTTACATTGCTCCAGCCATATAAATACAGTTTAGGATTATCAGATTGAGGAATGTGGTTTCTGGTCAGTGAAACTGAAATCCTGTAGGATTTTGTCTAGGCTCATACATCTTGCAAAGCCATGGTTTGTTTTGCAAATAAGAGTTGGCGAACTAAAATGTAAATCAGGCTTACTAATCTGCAATGGATAGCTCAGACAACAAGCTAATTGGAAACAAACAAATGTTACAATGCATTCATTCAATGATAAACATTGGTAGTGTTAAAATACAGAACATTTATGATAGTATTTTTATTGAATAAAATTAATTGTAGGAGCAATTTGCTGCTGGATTCAGCAAATGTAGATTATCTGAACTGATTGTGTTCTCTGAACTATAAATAATTTTAACTATGACTAATGTGCAAGTCAACTCCAAAATATTATTTATAAAGCAGTTATTTCAATAAATTATATGAAAGTTTAATTTAGGGTTTGAACAACAGACTAAACTATATAAATTAATATAATAAAATAAGTAAATAAATAGTTTACACAAAGGAAAAAATATTATTTCTGATTCCCTTTGTGGCTATTTTGCATTAGGGTTAGGATTTTAAATTTTGCTACAAATGAACACCAACTGGCAGAAGGATTTTATTAATGGAATAATCTGGGAGATTAAGGGGAGATGTTTTTGAAAACCAGCCATAACTAAAATTGATTAAAATCAATTATTCTATTAATTAAATCCTTTTGCCACTCATCTGCACAGACAGATTTAATTCTCAATCTGCACAACAACAAAAAAAAACAATTCTGCATTGGATAAAAAAACACATAAAACTATTATTTCAGATTACAATAAAGTATGCAAAATGTGACACATAAACCCAAAACCAACAACATGTACCTTGGTGCCTAATTTATTCTGAATGCTGAAACTGAAATTTTTTGGCTCAGAACCTATGTTTCCTTCAAGTAGAATTTTGGAATTTTTGGCAAGAGATCTAGACTCTCTTGTTAATAACTAATTGCAAAACCAAGAAGAGTCTGTCTTCCCATTTTCCTGTCAAACTCAATATTTGGGGTTGCTTAAAAACCAGAGTCAGGAAGTCTTTACTGTTTAGCGGTTTGTATAACAATTTCCTAAATGGAAGTTTGTATGTGGGAAGTGGGGGCAGGCTGGAAGAAAATATGTTTCTCAACTTGCCCTTCTAAATGTTGTTCAGCTTTCTCAAATGCATACTCACACACACTACATACCCACACATACGAACATCTCCAGTAAAATTCCACAAGTAAATTCAATACTCTGGAAGGATTAGAATAAGACAGTATGCGACTGAAGAAGAAAACTGATGTGATGCTTATTATTTTACTAAGGACGTTTTGAAAATCTGTTATCTCTGTCCAACAAGTGTGATCTCTGTATAACTCGCATATAGATGCCTTGTAGGATTAGTCCCATTCTGTATTCCATTCCAAGAAAAGAAACCTCATGTTACCATCCCATCAAAGAGCTGGTGGAACAAGAGTTACTCTGTCAAAGGTCTGCAGGATAGGATATGATGAGTCTAACCTTCCTTCATGTTTCTCGTTCCTTCCACAGAAGATCATTGTTATCCCAATCAGTAAAATAGCCAGCAAATTATATATGTTGTAACTCAATCACTCACTCATTTGTAGCCGTAATTCTTTATATGTTCATAATTAACTACAACACCAAATTTGTTGCAAACATTAATTGATGATGTGCCATCAAATAATTTTTGATTCCTAGCAGCCACATAGATTTTCTCCGACCTCTGTTGTATGATGGATTGGGTTGAATGTGTACGATTGTGTAGTTGGTGATTTTAGAATACTGGTTATGTTACCATTGTTTTTTAATTGTTTTTAAAATTTTATTATTAGATTTGTAATGTATTGTGTTATTGTCTTCGGAGAGGGGCGGCATACAAATCCAAATAATAAATAAATAAAATAATAAATAAATTGTTGTGTTGTGAGCCTCCCCGAGTCTTCGGAGAGGGGCGGCATACAAATCTAATAAATAATAATAATAATAAATAATATTATAACTGAGTCTGAAAATATATAATTCAGAAATATACCGTATATACTCGAGTATAAGCCGACCCGAGTATAAGCCGAGGCACCAATTTTTGCCACAAAAACTGGGAAAACGTATTGACCCGAGTATAAGCCGAGGTTAGAAAATGCAGTGGCTACTGGTAACTTATAAAAATGGAAAACAATAAAATTACATTAATTGAGACATGTTTTAGAATATTTATTTTAAAGAAAACCAGTAAACTAGCTCTGTAAATTTAAAAGAGGGTAAACAAATTAACAATATTAACAATAAATTAAAAAGTAAAAAAAGTAGCTCGATCAGGAACAAAGCTAAAACCTAACAGTTAAAATCCTTCAAAACTGGATTCCTTCTCATCATTAATTGGATTTACATTATTGTCCTGTTTTTATATATGCTGTGAGCCACCCTGAGTCCTTGGAGAGGGATTGCATACAAATCCAATTAAATAAATAAACAAACAAACAAACAAATAAATAAGTGTATCCAAAGAAGAGCTTCAGCATTAGCTGCTGTGAGGTTATCAGCATAGAAAACCAGATAGATAGATAGATAGATAGATAGATAGATAGATAGATAGATATAGATAGAAAGATAGATAGATAGATAGACAGACAGACAGAAAAATAGATAGATAGATAGATAGATAGATAGATAGAAATAGATAGATAGATAGATAGATAGATAGATAGATAGATAGATATAGATAGAAAGATAGATAGACAGATAGACAGACACACAGACAGATAGAAAAATAGATAGATAGATAGAAATAGATACAGATAGATAGATAGATAGATAGATAGAAAGAAAAATAGATAGATAGAAAAATAGATAGATAGAAAGATAGAAAAATAGATAGATAGAAATAGATACAGATAGATAGATAGATGATAGATAGATAGATAGATAGACAGATAGATATAGATAGAAAGATAGATAGACAGACAGACAGACAGATAGAAAAATAGATAGATAGATAGATAGATAGATAGAAATAGATACAGATAGATAGATAGATAGATAGATAGATAGAAAAATAGATAGATAGAAAAATAGATAGATAGAAAAATAGACAGATAGAAAAAGAATTCCTGTCTAGCTCTGCCTCATAACACATTATTAGATCCTATCCAAGCAAGGACAGCAACTACCACAAAATACCATTTTTTAAACAGTTTAAATCCTTTCAAAGGAGGGGGAGGAGAATCTGACAGCAGGGGGCCTTTTTAATCCGACTAAGGGTAATGCAGATAGAGCAAAGAATAGTTACTCACCATTGCTTTTTCCCTCTCTCAGTTGGAGCAAATGGCTGCCTCATTTGCTTGAGGCAGGGAGAGGAACTACGGCGTGCCAGAGGGGACAAAAGCTGGTGCCTCCTCGCTCTGGCTCAAGCAATGGCGCCCTCGTGTGGTGACTTTGTCAATGACCCGAGTATAAGCCGAGGCTGTGTTTTTCAGCCCATTTTTTGGGCTAAAAAACTCGGCTTATACTCGAGTATATACGGTATATTAAAGATGAGTGGGGGAAAGTCCCTAAATGAATTTGTAACCTTAGTACTGATGAATATGACAAAAAATGCAATGATTGATGTATGTCTCATCTTCTTCAAGGTCGCCTTGTCCCAAAGATGAAATCATAACTTCAACCATATAAGTAAACTAGACCCAGTTTGGTGCAATAGTTAAGAAATCATATTAGAAACTGAGAGACCTATGTGTATATATAAGCATTTTCAGCATGTTGCATTTTCAGCATGTTGCATTTTCAGCCAGACCCTGCTCCTTTTGTCCAAGGTCTTCATCTCTTGCAATGTTGATCATATAAGGCTGCCAGAACAAAAGGACTCTCATTCATCTTGGCATCATTCACTCACTTCAAATATACCACAGATGCAATGGAAAAACGGAAGGTTCTCCATATGCATAATTGCAAAGTCACTCTCAAAGGTGTGTTATTCTGGAAATGTGTGATTAAAATATCTGCAGAGAATGTACATTGTCCAAATGTACCCACAAGCTGTTAGCTGAAAGAAAAATGAGGTGGCTAGTATTTTCTACTGAAGCAGATAAAAATGAATCTTCAAAAAAAATGCACAAGTATCAGAGAAAATGACAAAAAGGCTTTTGTTTTTTCAAGAAGCATTTTTACAGCACGGGCCAGAAAGCTAAGTACAGTGTTCCCTCGATTTTCGCGGGTTCAAACTTTGTGAATAGCCTATACCACGGTTTTTAAAAAAATATTAATTAAAAAATACTTCATGGGTTTTTTTCTATACCACGGTTTTCCCTGCCCGATGATGTCATATGTCCTTGCCAAACTTTCATCTGCCATTTGCTGATTGGCCGAAATCTCAGCCAATCAACGTTGTTATCGCAAAAAAAAATTGTTAATAAATAATTATGTTTATAAATATCAGGATCACTAAGTGTCTTATTCAATGGTGAGTAAATGGTTGTTAAGGGAATGGGAAATGGTAATTTAGGGATGTGTTAAGGGATGGCTTGTGATACTGCTCATAGGCAAAAATGGCATATTTACTTCCACATCTCTACTTTGTGGAAATTCAACTTTCGCAGGCAGTCTCGGAACGCATCCCCCGTGAAAATCGAGGGAACACTGTATACAATTTAAAAAAAAATCTTATTGTAAGCTGGCTTACAATATTTAATCAAAGAGCACAATAGGTAGCACACATTGGGAAGTTAAAACAACAGGAGAGACTGCAGGTCTATAAACTATTATAAAGGAATTTCTATTTAATTTAAATGCCTTCAGATCTCCAGGTTTTGATGAAATATTCAACGCGATATTCAGTGTGCTGAATTTGCGATATTCAATTTGGAGGAAAGAAGACTGAATGAGACATATTCAAGTAGGTCGGAGGACGCCATTTTGAAGGTGATGAGGAATTATTTTCCACTGCTCAAAAACTAAGGAAAACTTTTTTGACAGTAAGATCTGTACAACAATGGGAAAGTCTCAGTGGTTTCTCTTATCTCTGGAGATTTTGAAGAAAAAAACTGGGCATGTTTTACCATAATTTAATTGAATTCTTGAGGCACTTTAGTTGGTATTCTAGTATCTTGCAGAGGATTAAACTAGAGGATCCATGTCTTTCAAATTCATATTTCTGTGATTTTATGAATATGATACGTGTCTAAAACTTTGTAGTCTAGATTTGGTTAGGTATGCTATAATGCTTCGCTCCTATAATTTTCAGCAATTACTGGCAGCCAACTGATTTAAATAGTGGAAAAGAATTGCATTAAAAAATCAAGCAATGCAAAATTTTGTTTAACCAAATACCATTACAGGTACTCATTTATTTGATATGTAGAGACTAAAATACTTAAATATCATTTTTTATATGAATCATTATTTATAAACAGAATGAAATTCAGGTTTGGTTCCTTTAAGAGTAAAGATAAATCCTCTTTCAAGTTAAACTCAAATCAGTTCCTGGTTATCAGCTTCACAATGACTTCATAACCACATAGTTTCCTTGGAACTGTAGGAACATGCTCTGCCATTGGAAATATCTGAAATGTTTTTTCAACTTCTCAGTGTAGTTCAAAATTACCCTATGTAGTTCTGATCTCCCATTCAAGTACTAATTAGGTCCATGCTCTAAAGTTTTTTGAGATCAGCCAAGGTTGGTTCCACGCTATATTTAACAGGTCTCAGTGAAATCCACTTCATTTCATTCTTAATGGCTTTTTTGGGGGCAGAATTCGGAGAGGGGCGGCATATAAATCCAATTAAATAAATTATGTTTGACTTTCAAAAGGAATTTTGAGTCTTTGTGTTATCTCTTTAAGAATAAAATGACAATTTCCAAAATTCAGTACAGTACTCTAAGATATGGGCATGCATATTATGTTATGTATTCTAGTGCTCAAATGTTTGCTTGTTATAATTAGAATATATAAAATCTTTTGAGTATGTGATTAAATCCACAAAGCCATAACAGACTGAGTACCTTTCAATATCTTTTTTAAAAGCAGCTTAAGAAAACCTGTATCAAAAACAATTTTACATTGTTTTAATGTATGTGGTTTTTTTTTAAAAAAATGCAACGTTTTCCAAAATTTAAAACATTGCTTTATTTTTAGCTGAACTATCTGAATATGTATATCTGTCACTCAAATGTTATCTAATTTATTTTGCATATATATTAATGCTACAAACTGCATAGCTCTCCCACATGCATGGACATTTTCACGATGGTATATTTTACTATTTCTTTGAGAAAAACTCTCAAAGAAATGGTGTAATAGCCATTGTTTCTGATTCTCTAATAATAAACACCAACATATTGAAATTGTTCACAGTACACATTGCTTTACATTATGTTTTCCTCTGGAATTAATTGGATTTATTTATTCAGTTCTATTTATTTTCAATCGTCAAAACGCTCTGGCCTGGCTTATTAAGTAGAAATTTAGTCACAGCTAAATTTTGGGGGAGTGGTGTCTTAGAGTTAAATGGCAGAGAAAGAGTGGTGATTTAGTATGAAAGGCATAATTCAATATTCTTTTAACAGTTACCTGACTCTCAGTCATCACAAAACAAATACAACCAAAGGGAACATGCTCCCAAGATGTAGTTTATTTTAACGGTAGTTATTTATCACCTTTCGCGACATGACAGGATAGACAAGGAAAATCAAAGACAGCTTGATGGAAGAGCAATATTGCTGGGAGAACTAAAGGCTACAAAACCACTTGTAAGGAAATGTTCATTTTTGTTTCAGAGTAGGACAACTCTTACCAAGCCTTGCTATTTCATGTGGGGAATACAGTAGTAAGAAATAATCCTGGAAATATATGCAAGAATAACTCCTTAAGATTTTCATATGTTGCTGCATTTTAGTTACCTTGATATACAAGAAGTTGGGATGCTCCATATTTTTTTTTAAATAGACACCATCATCATTAGACCTTGGTATCTCCAAAGTGCTTTCAACTGGCCATACAGCTAGGTAGCAGAGGTGGGTCTACAAGCTGTTGTAGCAAGGACACCACTACTAAATCAGATGTGCATTCCAGCTGCCCTCTGCTGGCTATGGAGGAAATCCCATGGCTCAAAGATCACACCTCTATGGGTATTTTTGTGGTCATTGATTGTGATGGGCTTCTACATTCCAAGACCAATTCACACATATACATTTCTGTGATATGAAGCAGTGGGATAAAATAGCTGATTTCCTAACACTTCTTCATAACGTTGATGCTTTTTCAGTTAGAGACTGAGACATTTCCCTAAGTTGGGATATACTGTTAGAAAGTGCTGCACTCATCCCCTAAGGTTTCTTCAGATGCAATAGAAGATGATCCATTCCTAATGCTGAAAGAGTCAAGTTACTTCTTAGTTAGTTAGGGCCCTTCATCTTCTGTACTTTCCTTGAACCCAGCAAATTCCCCCAAAACCAGCTACTTCCATTCTCCTAGCCATGATATTTTGAGGACCCTATGAGCTAGTTGAATCAGAAGCAGTGCCTGATTGGCTGATTTAATAGGAGATGAAAGATTATAATTTGCTAAGTGAAAATTGGAAGCAACTATAAATCAAGAAAGAATGATAGCATAGAGTTAATTATTCTTTCCTGGGGGGAAAAATGGAAATGTCGCTAGACAGTAGCTTTCCCTCTGAAGATATATATTTTTCCATTGCTTAAATCCAAATGGCATGGTTCTCTAGAGCAGTGTTTCCCAACCTTGGCAACTTGAAGAGATCTGGACTTCAACTCCCAGAATTCACCAGCCAGCGTTCGCTGGCTGGGGAATTCTGGGAGTTGAAGTCCAGATCTCTTCAAATTACCAAGTTTGGGAAACACTGCTCTAGAGAAAATGTTTGCAGACAGCATGGTATGAAAGATCCCTGGCCTTCCATTTTAAATGTGCTTTTTTCAATGTCTACCAAAAGAATAGCATTAATCTACAGGTGAAACTCAAAAAATTAGAATATCGTGCAAAAGTTCATTTATTTCAGTAATGCAACTTAAACGGTGAAACATAATATATGAGACAGACTCATTGCATGCAAGGCAAGATAGTTCAAGCCATAATTTGTTATAATTCAGCTCATAATTCAGCTCATGAAAACCTCAAATTCCCCATCTCAGAAAATTGGAATATTACATGCAATCAATAAAACAAGGATTGTGCATAGAACAATATTGAACCTCTGAAAAGTATAAGTGTTGTGGTTGGCTCTGGCCCAGCTCCTGCCCCAGGGAATGGGGAGGTGGATGCAGGGGAAACTTCAACATGTCACAGGCCTGTGTTATTGCCGACAGAGTCAGTTCAGAGTTTAGTTTCCTTGGACGAAGAAGAAGGTGGGAGTGACTCGGCAGAGGGGGGCTTGGTACACAGCCCAGGCAGTCAATCTCCCTTATCTTCCATTGATTCGGATGAAGATGTTTTGGATCCACGCAAGCGCAGAATTATGCGTAGAAGAGACCAAGTATTTATTTATTTTATTATTTATTTATGATTTAGATTTGTATGCCGCCCCTCTCCGCAGACTCGGGGCGGCTCACAACAAAGTGAAAACAATTTACAACAAATCTAAATTACTGTTTAAAAATATTTAAAAACCGCATTTTCTAAACACACATACATACAAACATACCAAGTAAGGACATATTACAGGAGATAAGAGTGGCCACCTGTGTTTGGGTGGGGCTCCAGTAATTAGGGCTGCTGCTATAAATAGCACCATGTGGGTTTGGCCGTTGTGGACTGGAAGAGTATCTGATCGCAGTTCGTCAGGAATCCTGGGTTGCTGGTTTCTGCACTTTGCTTGTTGATTTTTCACGCCTTTGAAAACAAAGCAGAGCACACACGTGTGTGTGTGTCTCACTTCGTTGGAAGAAGAAGGGGTGTGAAGTTTCTTCACAGCTGCTAGCTAAGTACTTAATGACTGCTTAAGGTTAATTGTACAGACTACCCGGTTGTTTGGGATGAGTGCTCTTTGCAATACAAAGAGTGCTTAGTTTATTTTGAATTTTGGGATAAAGAACATTGTTTTGAATTTTCAAACGTGTGTGTGTCTGAAATTTGTACCCTTGAATTTTCGGGAGGCTCCTACCAGAGAGCCCGGCAGAACAATAAGTATGCAAATATACTCAATACAGTACTTGGTTTGGGCCCATTTTGCAGCAATCAATGTGGCGTGACATGGAAGCTATCAGCCTGTGGCAATGCTGGGATATTATGGAAGACCAGGATGCTTTAATAGCGGCCTTCAGCTCTTCTGCATTATTTGGTCTCATGTCTCTCATTTTTCTCTTGGCAATGTTCCATAAATTCTCTATGGGGTTCAGATAGGACAAGTTTGCTGGCCAATCAAGCAGAGTAATCCCACGGTCATTGGACTAGGTTTTGGTGTTTTTGGCAGTGTGGGCAGATGCCAAGTTCTGTTGGAAAATGAAGTCAGCATCCCCATAGAGCTTGTATGTGGAAGGAAGCATGAAGTGCTCCAAAATCTCCTGGTAGACAGCTGCAAGCCAACTTTACTGAATCTTCCAATTTTAATAAAATGGGAGAACATTAGTTTTTAACTAATGTAGCACAGCTAACCTTGTATTCACGGCACATCCCTGTTCCTAAAATTAGCAAAACATGTCACTATGTCTTGGTACACATTTGTTTGTAGTAACTTCTATAAATATTGTGGCCACATCAATGGAGAGAAGTGTTGTCAATTTGTCACTGTTGGCCAGAATTATTTTTGCAGCTGTGGATCAGGTTAATTGTGGACACTAAAAGAGAGGCATGCAGAATAAACATTCCTTATACCATCAATGCATGTCATTATTTTAGCAGCCGTGTGTTACCTTATTTTCTTATTTACTGTCACACTAAGGTCATACCCTACCCAGGCTTCATGCTCTGGGGAATCCAGGAAATGAAACCCTGGTCTTTCGAGACTGAAGGGTGCCAGTGCAAGGTCATACTCATTACTTTAAAGGTAGGGAAGCAAGTCAGTGAAGCATTCCTAGGGAGGTCTATAGAGTCAAGGAAATCTCTTCTGTGCACTCCCACCAGAATGGATTGGAAGAGGTGCATTTTGAACCATCACTATTTTAGATAGTGGTTCAGATGCCTCAGATTCAGAATTGGCCTCCATTCCCCCGAGACTTTGGGAATTACGGATAATATGGAGTGGAACCAGAGGTGGGCTACTGCCTGTGGGGAGGATGCAGTGGGGTAACAAAAATGGAGCTCCACCCCAGAGAACCCAATTTGCACTGAAAGATGTTGAAAGAAAATGTAGGGTGTCCTGCATAAGCCACGCCCACAGTGTGGTAGTAAAAATTTTGGTAGCCCTTCACTGAGTAGAACCCCTGTCCAATGTAATGAGGTTGCACCTGCAGGATAGCTTGAATATTCAGCAGGTGTTGCATAACAGAGTCCATAAGCTGTTTATTAGAAGGATCTCTGGATACTTTGCTGTTGTGTTATGGCCCGTCCATGTCCCATGCAGCTGGTCACAAATCCCAAGGATCAAGAGGCGATTGTGGGGCTATACCAATGGCCCATGCAGCTGGCACTCGAATTCAATAGCGAGGAGGTCGGAGAGGATGTGGTGTGCTCTATTGGTCTTTAGTTGGTTTTCCTTGCTAGATTATGGATAAGAGGGCCAAAAATTAGCAGGAGAGGAGGAAAAAAACCCCTAATGGCAATCTAGGAATTTTATTATTTTCCAAGATGACCCCTGAGTTAGGGGTGCAAGGGTCTTCAAACCTGGCAAGTTTAAGGCTCCCATTTCTGAACTAGCATGACTGGTGGAGGAATTCTGGGAGTTCGAAGTCCACTAGTCTTAAAGCTGTCAAGTTTGAAGTTTGCAAAAAGTGTACATGGTTTAAGAAATATACATGGTTGTAAAATGTGTTTGTCTTCACTGGTATTTTATTAGACAATATAATACTACACCATTTGGTTCCAGAATACTTTTTTCCTTGTTTTCCTCCTCTAAAATCAAGGAGCGTCTTATACACCGATGCATTTTATACACCGAAAAATACGGTCGTTTATTTGAACAGCTTGCTTTGCTTTTTCTTGGACTCTGGCCAGTTGTTAAGATGGTAATTAAAAGCTGGCACACCAAAAAGTCTTATTTATGATTTTATGAACTTTAAAATGACACCACTGTTAAGAAAATATTAGGAGTTTTTAATAGTAGTAAATAACTTAGAAACAGTTTATGTGCGTATTTCTTGGTGGGTCCGACGCTGGGGCAGAACATATTGTGAGCGCCCAGTTGATGGTTAGCACAGCAGGTGGTCTGTTCAATTGTACATGCCGTCAGATTATAAGACTCCAGTGACAGACTAGCACACCCAAGCAATGAGGCTGCGAAGTGAGAAGGTGGCAAGACGGAACAGCCCCAACAGAGTGGCCGGGTTGCTCGAAGCAACTGCGCTGGGCTGTTATGTCTCCAGAAGTCCTAATCACAGCTGCTTCTCAGTGCTAGTGTCCATCACACAGGGGAGGGGGGAGTGCAGAAGCTCGCCAGGCTTTGCCCAAGAAGAGATAGACCCGAAGCCCCTTGACAGAGGCTGGCTTGGATGAAAATAGTACCCTCCGGTTCTGAGGCAGAGCGGAGGCTAGGCCTGAAAGCTTGATGCCCCTATCAACACTGGCAACTGCTGTGGCTCAGCCACAATCTACCCAGCCCTCCAATAACATCTGAGGAGCCTGCGTTCAGAAACTCACAATCAAGTTTAGAGAAGGTGGAAATCAACACCACCTGGTGGAACGACAGACGAAGTCACACCTGTCCAGCTTCAAGGACTGAGTTCTAACTGGGTATTCCAGGCAAGGCGGAGCACCCAAATTCAAATGAATAGACTCAGTCCTCAGCTGACCGGATGAGGTCAACCTACACACTGTGAAGAACATATATTTTGAGGGGGGAAAAGTCTACAAACTTTTAAGTCAGGCCACATAAGCACTGAAGCATGTTCTGATAGCTATTTATTTTCCATGAGAGAAGAAACCATTTTATTTATTGAGGAAATATAAACAGCCAAACATGAAATATGAACAGCTAAATATGAACACTGACAATCCATGTGAATTCTGCAGGATCAAATACAATTTCTGCTTGAGAATCTATCATTGTATAAGATTTATTGTCTGTTGTATTTGAATGTACACATTTTTCTGTGGTTATAGATAATGGATGAATTGGTTTGGGAAAAACTAAAGTAAAGCATCTCCTTTTCTTGCTAGTGTTATGCATTGTCTTAATTTGATTATCTAGATTATTCTAGATAATTAATTATTAATTATTGTATTATATCTACGGAAACTTGCTTCTGTATTCTGTATTTCCATGGAATGGTTGGGTGCTTTCAAAGTATTTGTGGATATGGATAACCATCCGAAACACATTATTGAACGTGAAACCCAATTTAAAACATAACATACTTAAATGTTCTACACAGCATTTATTGTCATTGTGGTTAGCGTAAACTATATAAATCACAAAACAATTCTTTCTGCATGGCAGTTTTCTGCCTGAAATTTGCTAACAATGCTGCATTTTAGTATAAAGTCAGGGATATATGGAGAGTTAGCTATCAATCATTGTTTTTAAGTACAGTGAGATACAAATCTTTATAATATAAATTACTTGTTACAAAAAAAAGGGCATCTGGGTTAGCGAGTTAAGTACAAAAATCTGTTAACCTCTATAAATAATGAAATGTAAGAAGCTCCATAATACAACACATACATCGGGTTACAGTATTTGAATATGTAATTGCAGACATGTGGCACAGGCACATTATATGGGACAGGCAAAAACACTGAACACATTAAAAGTTTTAAAATGTAAGCACTTTGGGAGAATAGGAGCACACAATATAAACATCAAGCAACACTCTGAACAGACAATAGGAGCCACTGACAGTTGTAAAGCATTCGAACCTGGCAGAAACCTGTCCAAACAGCTGCAGTGGGATACTGATTGATTGTGTTTTTATTCCTACTGCTCAAGCACTGCAGACAGTCATCAGTCTGAGAAAAAAACTAACGCGGGCACTTGCACCCTCACAAACGCACCCAGAAAGTAATTTAACAGATGCCTGGAAAAGTGCGGCACCACAACTTCTTCAATTAAAACAAATATTCAGTAGTGGTGAATTTTTCCCAGCAGTCTGAGCTAGAATATGGAACGGGGATTTTATGCCATTTATAATTGAATGTCAGATTGGGGGTTCGGGTGGAGTTGAGGATAGGGAGAGAGAGAGGAAGGAATAGAACAGGGTAAAAACTGCTTACGGACTAATATACATCCAGGAACACTTTTAAGCAGGTCATGCTTTTTAATTATTATTTTTTTAAGAAATGGGAGGTGTGCTTAGGGATACAAAAGTGTTCCTGATATTAACTGCAACTCCAAAATGGAACCCAGAAGATATTAAAAATGAAAGGGATGATCCGAAGTCTTGTAGCAGATTTGAAGTATCTTTTTTTTTTATCAAGTAGAAGTCAAACATTTCGTATGGGAACTTTTGGAGTAATAATAACTTTTTTTATAAAATTTATTTTCATAAAAGTTCTGAAGGTGGACCGAATATATGCTGATCATAAGAAAACTCCACAGAATACATTGCTCACTCCTTATTTTAGTTAGGAATAGAATCCTTGTCTATAATCCGTCTTTATTTATTTTTTTACTGCTAAATAGGTTTATCAGTTTTTAACTAGATAAAGGGTAAATTCATGAGTACAGGTGGCGAAATGGTTTTTGACTCCTGGTATTCCTTTAAAAATACAAATAGGCCCCAATTACTGTTACAAGAGTTAGTTCCATTGTTTGGTTTAATCTTATTTATATAAATACGGATACCGGTATATATATTTTGGCCAATGTAAATGAAGAATGATTTCAGTCACTGAAAATTATCGTATCCTTATAAACTTAACTTAGTTTCTTGTGATGGATCTAGTGAGTTATAAAACATGAATTGAACGAACCTATTTATTTAATTTGTATACTGCCACATGCCTTCCAAATAAGCATTACGCTGTATAATTCAAACTGCCTATCACTATAGAAATGGCATTGCAGGATGGAAAAAGTAGTGATGTCAAAAAAAATCAATTAGTCTTACACTTCTTAGATTTTGGTCTACTTTAATTTCTACATTTGGTAACCTCACCACTACTGTTATATACATATAATTACATACATGTGGCATGAGGAATAATCAAAAGTAAATTTAGCTGTTTCTGGTGTGTGTGTGTGAACACATAGATTTATAGAAGAAATCACTTTTACCTCTCAATAATGTACAAGTGTAAATTATGTAAAATATGGCATTCTTTGTAAGTAACTTCTTTCTTCAGTAGTCTTAAAATTAAAGAAAAATCAAACCAAAAATGAGAAAACCAAACCAAATGCTGCAGTATCTCAAGACCATTTTCATTCTAGTTTTGATCAAGGATTCTAATATCTAATATATAAATTCAATTTAAGAGCAATCCAGTGCTGTATTATGAACAAGGCAGTTTTAAATTTTGAAGCAATCTTCCAAATAAAGCAAAACTAGAAGATGAATACATTCTTGGAATTCAGTGGAGTGTTATCATGTATAACAAAGAACAAAAATTTCTATTCTCAGGAAGAAAAGCTTTTTTTTCTTTTTTCTTTTTTTTTACAATATTCAGTCTGGAATGAAATTTAAAAGAAATCTAATCCCCTGAAAATAGGGGTATTTAAAAATTATATTTTGAATATAATTCAGAGATACTGAATTTTTAAAAAATAATTCCAAGGGCTAGGAATTCTAGCATAATACTAGTCATGAAGAATAATACATCTAATGATTATTTAAACTTACTTATTATTCTTATTTCTTGTTTTTAACGACAAGGGAGCCTCCATTTCATCATCCTTTTATACAATCATCAACTTAATTTTAATTTACAAAGGTAATTTTCACTTGAGGCTTCCAAATCCTAACAAAATACTGATATTTTTATGGTTTGATGAATGAGGTTTTTGTCACCCTTCCTATTAAATTAATGGTTTGCATTGTTGTTATTATTTTAAAAAATCAATTTATAATTCTTAAAAAGCAGGGGTGTGGTACATTCATTGAAAAGTTTGCAGTTCTTTGCATCAACATGAATTTGTTGGTTTCAAAACGTATTCTGGTTCTCAATGACAATAATTTCCACAAAACTTTGGGTCTTCCTTTACAGCCAGAATTATTTTTTGCCCATACGGCAAAATTCTGCATTATGGCTATTACAATTCAGGAAACTCTTATACAGCGAACTGATTTGTTGGTAAATCACAAGAATTCACGATTCAGTAGTACAGGCGCCATTACTGAAAATAATCATAAATCTGATTCACAGAATTTATAAACAGACTTTCTGGGATTAATGCAAAAATATATTTATTGCAAGCTCTAACACATCCTTCTGTATACCAAACCATAATTCAGCTGAAAGAGAGACAAACAGGTACAATGTTATTTGAGAACCATCCTTGTTTTTTTCACATCCTTGAAGGCTCAAGATCTCTGTCTTCTAGTAAATTTATCAGAAAGCCAAAGCTGTCTTTTACTGACTCCATGTCATCCAAGGAACAGGGTTTAAGTATCCACCTTTTCCCCCGTGCAAGTGGTTCAAGTTCCAAATACTTTTTGATCTATATAAAAAACAGAAAGAGCAGCATTTTAAAAAAATTGTTCCATTTATTTGCCGGCTTACCATTTATTCTTTTCAAAATAGAAATGGCTGGATGCTCATTTTTGAAGTTATTTCTTGCTGCTTCTGACATCAAGTTGACCTTGTACACTGCATATGTTTATGTTATGGATAACTAGTTTGTCTAAATGCTATTTTCCCATTATAAGTTTCTAAATTAGAGATACAGTATTAGAGACAATTAGTCCTTTGGATGAATAAGTAAGTTCAAATTCCCCAAGAGAAGATAATATAAAGATGTATTTACACGCCCAAACTAATTTTAATGAAATAGATAGGTATCAAGATCCAATTAAAGTTATATGACTGAAAATATTCAGAATGATTATTAGTAAATAAGATAATTTTGTAATATATTCTTTGTGATTTGTGGCACATCAACATCCCTCTGACAGCAAATGACTAAAGGGATTTTTATTAATTTTCCTTCCCAGCATTTGAAGTCTAAGTTGGTCCCATTAATTTATTTAATGGGACAACGAATCCTCTAAATGTTTAGATGAAGGTAGCACATAGACTAGTTGTGAAGAAAGTAATTCAATGTATATTCTGCCATCTAAAAAAATATTGTACATTTTACTGAATAATAGAGATACGCCCCCTTTAACTTTTCTTTCTGTATGTCAAAAAAATATAGAAATATATTCAAGAAAAACTAATACCAATAGTTAATACTAGAGTATTCACATTAAATACTTAATAGTATTTAACTGAATACTTGATTAAAATACTTAGTGTTAACTATTTAACACTAATTAAATTAAGTATTCAAAAACTAATGCTAATACAGATGCATTGGAGGAGTCAATGATGCTAGGAATGGTTAGTCGAAGAGGAAGAGGGAGCAAGCAAAGAACATGCTGGCTTTGATGCCATCAAAACTGATACAAAAATGAAAATCCAACAACTGAAAGAAGCTGTGTTTCACAGGGAAGCATGCAGAATACTTGCCTATAAAGTTGCCAAGCATCGGATATAACTGAACTGTTAAGACAACAGCAACAATACTAGGAGCAACAACTTCAGACACCATATCTTAACCAACGTGCTAAACAACCACAACTGGAACCAGAATTTCCAAAAGCTAAGCTAGATTAGGTGAGTTTATGCAACCATTATTCAATCAATGGGAGTGAGATGAGCAGCTATAGAAACTGGATGGACGGACGGATGGATGGATGGATAGTTAGAAATGAATGGATAGATAGATAGATAGATAGATAGATAGATAGATAGATAGATAGATAGTTAGATAGACAGACAGACAGACAGACAGATAAAAAATAAATCTTGCAGTTAACAACACAAAATATAGAAATTGATTTTAGAATATTAAATTAATAACTGTATATACAGAAACAGTGTGTTGTATTGAAGAGATAAAATGTGCATTTCTGCAACATATAACTTAGTCAAACATTAAGTTTTCTTATTATGTAAAATCTTATTATATAAATATGGTTTCCATTAACCAACTAAGTATTTGTAGTTGCTGAGATAAGCAAAAATCAATACATCTGATCACTTAAAATAGAATTAAAAATAAAATAACTGGCAAGGTATGGCCAAGAATGGGTTTAAAGCTAAGATTGGAAATATAATAGCAAGAGAAACAGGTACATTTGTTTAGTTTAGATGGCTATTTTCTTATCAAACTCAAGTTATTTTTGACTCAAAGATACTATTACTTTTTCAGTTTTCTCAGCTGCAACACAGAAGGATTATGGAACATTCAAAAAGGAAATGCAGAGAATGGAAGGCAAAGGAAACGTGGTCAAAGTTTGCCAAAGTTTTAGAAGCAATCAATATGGCCTTGAAATTTAGTTGTTAAAGTACAAGATACTGTGAAACTTGCTTCAAAGAGGAACACTTAGTTTAAATACATAAATGCAACCCATGTCTAAGAAATTTTATTTAAAATTATTATCTTCTTTTTATTCATAAAATGCACAGAAGTCCAAAAAATGATTATTATGATCTTACCAAATGATACTGGCATGTTGCAATATCATAGAAAATTACAATTTTATTAACAGTCCTAAAATTATAATAGGTATTAGAAAGATATACACCGTGACTTGATATGTAATTTGCTCCTTAATTTATTTCTTTTCTTGCATTCTAACTATAACATATTAAAATATAACTGCCATTAAAAATGGCACCGATACAGAACAACAAAGTTTGCTAAGAAATATTCTGATCACTGAATTAAGTTAATGAGTTTAATTCCCAAACTCACATATCAGAGACAGCCAATTACCCTGTCTGAAACACAGACTTGTAAAACTATCAAGTAATTGTAAAATGGTCTGCTACACACGAGTAAGATGTTGTTTAAATGGCTTGTTTGACTAGATGCATTCACCATGAAATTGATTCTGTTAAAACAGTATTTTAAAACCACGTTTACGTTAACTGCATGGACAGAAAATGAGAAAAAAACCTGGCGTTATAAAGGGTGGGCTTGGGTATGAGTCCAATTTTATGAGGTCGAGGGTTATTTGAATGAGAAACTCATCAACCGTGGTCATGCCCCATACAGGAACTAAGGAGGCTGCATACAATTAAGTTATGCTACTAATTCCATGTGAACGGCAATAAGGTCTAAACCATCACAAAAGCATGCACTTAAATTATACGGCAAGAGGAAGTTACACAAATCCCTTATTATATTTGTGTGGAAGCACCATGTAAAAATACTTATATTTCATTCTTCAAGTCAAAGCACTACTGGTAACTGTATGATTGGCGTTTTGTTGAACTTTTGCTTACAGCAAGCCGCTACGGCATCCTTTTCTGTAAAAATAAACAAGGAGGTAGGGAATTCCCCACCTCATTTTGCTTCCTTTTATTTTTACAGAAAAGGATGCTGCAGCGCTGCTGCAAGCAAAAGGAGGTGGGAAACCCCATGAAGAGATTCCGGGGGCGGGGCCTTGACATCACGGAGACTCCTTCCTCCCTGTTTCGGCCAGCCAGGAAGTAGTCTCCGTGATGTCAAAGTCCAGCCCCTGGAATCCCTTCGTGGGATTTCCCACCTCTTTTTGCTTGCAGCGCCGCAAGCAAAAGGAGGTGGGAAATCCCGCAATGGGATTCCCTACTCTCCTCCCGGGGGGCGGCATTTTGCGGTGTTCGGCCGAACCCGAACTTTACCCGAACTTTCTAAAATGTTCAGGTTTGGGTTCGGCATGCCGAAGTTCGGTTCGCTCAAACTATTCATAACTAGACACTGATTGCCTTTGCATCAAAGACAGTACTTATTACATAGACAACTTAAATTTGCCACTCAACATATTCAGCATAAAGCTGTTTCCAGTTCTCTATTTACATGCATTCTTATGTATATCTGTATTACATGTATCATTTTAGAAAGCAGACCTCTGCTTATATCTACCATTCTTTCCACTCCTATCCTGGAGGTGACTCAATGGTACATTTAAGTATTTTGCAGGGTTTTTTTTAAAGAGAGAGATGTAGTTCATATAAAAGCAACACAGAATTTGACCAAATCAGGCCTGGTAAAGGATAGAACAAGCCTATTTTAGTGTTACAGCTTCAACACTTGTTGCAGGAGAAAACGAATTCATTTTTAATGTGTGATAGTGCTGGGATGCATCTAAATTAAGTTGTCATAAGGTTAAAAGGAGGGGAAATGTATTCAGTTACAAGGCAGAATATGACAGAGTCTGAAGCCAGGAAATACTTTTGCAATAAAGCTGAAGGATCCCAATCATAAGAACTATGTGAAGAGCACAGAGACCCTTCTCAAAGGATATCTTTGATCTAAGACAGGCCAATCTGTTGCTCTCTTGATGACATTCTGGAGGCTCCTCCCTTGTTTCCAATGTACCTCTGTGCCCTGGTTGCGGTTCCCAGCAATCTGTATGTAACTGATAGGATCTGTATTGCTGTTTCCCTCCTATCAGTTACATACAGACTGTTGGGGAACAGGAAAACTAATCTACCAATAATTTTATACATCTGAGGGTGATATTGAGGGAAAGGTCCAATTTCTATTCCACAACAATCTGGGAGTATCCCTTGGTTCACTGTGGGTTACCCAGGAGATTGAAGAGAAAAGACCACCCCTGAAATAAGACAAACAAGAAAGTAGGTTTAACAACAACAAGAACAACAAGAACAAGAACAAGAACAACAACAACAACAGGGTTGTCCAGTCCAACCCCCTGCTTAGGCAGGAAAACCCCACACTACTTCAGACAGATGGTTATCCAACATCTTCTTTAAAACTTCCAGTATTGGAGCATTCACAACTTCTGGAGGCAAGCTGTTCCACTGATTAATTGTTCTGTCAGGAAATTTCTTCTTAGTTCTAAGTTGCTTCTCTCCTTGTTCAGCTTCCACCTGTTGCTTTTTGTTCTACCCTCAGGTGCTTTGGAGAATAGGTTGACTTCTTTTTTGTGGCAACCCCTGAGATATTGGAACACTGCTATCATGTCTCCCCTGGTTCTTCTTTTCATTAAACTAGCCATGCCCAGTTCTTGCAACCATTCTTCAGATATTTTAGCCTCTAGTCCCCTAATCATCTTTGTCGCTCTTATCTGCACTTTTTCCTAGGGTCTCAACATCCTTTTTGCATCATGGTGACCAAAGTGAATGCAGTAAAGGTTTCTTTATGGGGTGCCAAAGTTTTAGGATAAAAGAGACCTAGCCAGTTCAAAAGCAAAGAAACACAGACACACATAGGCACAGTTACACACAGACACAGATAACACGCAGACACATACAGAGAGAGGGAAAGAGAGAGAGAGAGAGGAAGAGAGGGAGGGAGGAGAGATGTAGAATCTTGTTGAAGTGAACAGATAGAAATTGAATTCTTAGATATATTTTTCAGACTCTTCAAACAATAGAAGTTTTAAATATATATGTGGAAATGTTCATTACTAAAATTAAGCTGAATCAACAATTTTTAACTATGCGTGATGTTCCCAAGTTTTATAAACACATATAAACACATAGACTTGCCTGTCTTCTCTGCTAGGGGATTGCATATCAAAGCAGGAAGCAACAATACCACACCAATTGCAAATCCATCAATTGCAGATCTGAAGTCTGGTCTAATCCAAGTAAACAATGAAACTAATATTTTTTGTTGTTTTGGTTTATAATCTGCATTACACGCTTGGTCTCAAACCTGACAGTGATAGTATATCAGTGCACAATGTGAATGGAGAATTAGTTAAAGTTAAATGATGATTGCTAGGCTTCAACTCACCGGAGAAGAGCCTAATGTTGGGAAAGATTGAGGGCAAAAGAAGAAAGGGACAACAGAGAATGAGGTGGCTGGATGGAGTCATTGAAGCAGTAGGCATGAGCTTAAATGGACTCCAGAGGATGGTAGAGATCAGGGAGGCCTGGAGGAATGTTGTCCATGGGGTTGTGATAGTCAGACACAACAGCAAAAATGGGGGGGAAATCAAAACAACAAGCTTAGTCAACGTACATATTTTTCAATTATATCCTGTCTCCAAAAGCCACTCAAAGTTTCTTAAACAACACAGAACAGTGCAACAGCAATAAAGTAGTGGCCTTCCAAATCAGAACTGTCTAATAAATATTTGATTTTTTTTTTAAAGTGCCAAACAATAATCTACTATCAGGATACAAGAAACATAAACACTAACAACAACAACAACAAAAGATTAAAGATTTTTTAAAAGACACTCATTTTACATGGCAATTAGAAGGGAACTGAATTTATAATAGGTGACTCTAGAAAAGAAATTACTTTCCTGAAGTGCAATCGTAGAAGGAATCATCTTGCTTTCCTAACAGGTTTATGACAGTAGGTAGATATTGTTGCTATTTAACACTGAAATGAATCTAGGACCAAGACTTTAATTGAAGGCATAAGGAAGGGTCCAGGAAAATCCAGATGACCAATGGATAACATGTAGAATAATCTATGGATTGTTTCTTCCAAGGTAGTCAGATCTGATTTTGAGGCTCCATATAAAAAAAATTCAAGTGTTTTCTCTATGAGATCTACCTGCTTAATATTAAGGATTAAAAATTATAGGAATATTGCTTCATATTCACAACTGTCTAAAAATAGTAAATACTTAATTAATAGTAAGGCTATTAATAGCCTGGAACAGATGTTCAAAAAAGATAGCAGGGGACTGTGCTTGGCACAGAGTTAATGTGAGATGAAATTGATTAACAATGGAGAAATTAAAGAATAATGTGGAACAATAAACTGTCTAGAGAGCAAATGAGAAAGATCATAAAATTTGATCATAAAGTTAATATGCTTTTATTACTGTCTCACAGCAGACTAGTAATAGAATATTTAAATTGAACAATGATATACAAGTTCTTCCACGCAATAGCAAATTGCAGACAGCTCAGTATTTATAGCAAACACTAATGAACCTGACAAGATTTTTTTTATTACGTGTTGCATTTATTAATTGTTTTAAATATTTTTCAACTGCCCTTCTTTTGGGGAGACATGAAAACAAAGCACAGGTAAGGAGAAAATAGCAAACATAGCCAAATTTTCCTAATGAAGCAGCTGGAAGGAAGGAAAATAAAAGAACAATCTGATAAACGTAATTGTACCTGAAATGTCTGAACAAATAAATTCTGTTTTGATTTGGGATTAAAACAGATTTTTAAAAAATGATTGATCTTAAAACCAATAAGTAGCCATTGCTGCTACTTTAGCATTGATATCATATACTTGCACTTAAATGTACTAATTATAAATCTGGCAGTTTCATTCTGTGCTAAGCAGAAATATTTATTTAAGTATTTATTTAAGCAGTAATGGGTTTCACTTATGTTTGCTACTGGTTAGGAGATGTGTGCGTGGCCTCCTGCCACCACCGCTGATACCGGTATGCCTGAACTGGGGTGAATCAGTAGAAACCCACCACTGGCACTAACTTAATAACGTCTTTGTTGTTGTGTAGTTCTAAGCTTTCAGCAATTGGGGAAAGTACCAAATTACTGATCAGTAACACCAGAGTGTTATTGGGGCCAATCTCTTCAATAAGACACTTGTACAAAGGGCCACTGAAAAGTGGTAGGATTGCTATTCTCATATTTTTTGGTAAGATTTATAGCTGTAGTCAGGTCTGTCTGTTCATTTAAATTCAAACCTAATTGAAATGGATTTTTGCTTTTGTACAAAGTACTTTCAGTTAAGTTACCACCATCTTCCTTTGTTCAAAAATATGATTTCTTTGGTTCTCTGTATTTTTTGGGGTGGTGGTGGCAGGCAACACTATCTCAGGTAGGTAGGTTTATTAAGAGCCAATAGGAGAAAATAATACATAAAATACAAATTATCCTGAGAGCTCCTAGGAACGTGTGCATAGATCTTGAAAAGGATGTCACAACACTGTGAAGATCCTGTCTTCTAGAGGCTGGGGGCGAAGGGCTGGATGGAAACAACAGACTTCGAGTCAACCCCAGTATTTATTTATTTATTTATTTATTACTTAGATTTGTATGCCGCCCCTCTCCGAAGACTCGGGGCGGCTCACAACATGTAAAAACAAATCATAAGCAATCAGACAAATTTAAAATATTTAATATTTAAAAAACCCCATATGCTAACAGTCACACACACAGACATACCATGCATAAATTAAACGTGCCCAGGGGGAGATGTTTCAGTTCCCCCATGCCTGACGGCAAAGGTGGGTTTTAAGGAGTTTACGGAAGGCAGGAAGAGTAGGGGCAGTTCTAATCTCTGGGGGGAGTTGGTTCCAGTAATTCAGAATGGCTTTGGTTTTATGACTTACTAGTTCTGGAAATGTTCCATCTGTTCTTTCAAAGCTTCAGCTGGGACAAAATGCAAACTTGTAAGCAATTATGGGTGTCAGTCATTCAATACATGAGATATTTCTGTTCTGTAAGCTGTGCTGGCTATTAGGATGCTTCCAGGTGTCACAAGCTTCATCACTTGGGGCCAGGTTAGTTATGGAATTGTCTCTCTGCAGTGGTGCCTACTCCTCCCTAGATCCAGCAAGAGAGGCATAACCTAAGGTCAGTGATGGTAAACCTTTTTTTTCTCAGGTGCTGAAACACTCGTACATCCATGAGTGCCCACACCCATAATTCAATGCCTGCGGAGGGCGAAAACAGCTTCCCCTGCCACCCGGAGGCCCTCTGCAGGCTGTAAATGACCTGTTTCCCAACTTGGGCCCAGTAGGCTTATGTTTCACTTTCACCAGGTTCCAAAGGCTTCCCTAGAGCCAGGGGAGAATAAAAATGCTCTCCCCACCGGAGGCTCTCTGGAAGCCAAAAACGCCCTCCCAGAGCCTCTGTGTGAGCCAAAAATCAGGTGGCTGGCACACACATGCATGTTGGAGTTCAGCTAGGGCAACATCTTATGTGCCAGTAGATATGGTTCCCTGTGGCACCTGTGCCATAGGTTTGCCATCACTGACCTAAATCAAGGAGCACAATAATGTATGCGTTACCACCAACTCAGCTCAGCTCTAGACCATCAGTAAGCATGACCATAGCTGTTTCTGTAGTTATTGTATTGGGTATCAAATACACACTAATCAGTGACCATGCCAGGCGAAAACTCCAAAAACCCACAAAGAAAAGAACTGGAAAACAGCAACAACCCAAACGATCCCAGCACATGCTATAAATGCAATGTTGCCATTTATTTATTTATTTATTTATTTATTTATTTTTTATTAATTAGATTTGTATGCCGCCCCTCTCGGTAGACTCGGGGCGGCTAACAACAGTAAAAAGACAATATGAACAAATCTAATATTAAAAGTAATGTAAAAAACCCCAATTTAAGAAACCAATCATACATACAGACATACCATGCATAAATTTTATAAGCCTAGGGGGAAGGAAATATCTCAATTCCCCCATGCCTAACGACAGAGGTGGGTTTTAAGGAGCTTACGAAAGGAGAGGAAGGTGGGGACAACTCTGATCTCTGGGGGGTGTTGGTCCAGAGGGTCGGGGTCGCCACAGAGAAGGGTTCCGCCAAACGACACTGTTTAGTGGATGGGACCCGGAGAAGGCCAACTCTATGGGACCTAACTGGTCGCTGGGATTCGTGCGGCAGAAGACGGTCCCGGAGATATTCTGGTCCGATGCCATGAAGGGCTTTATAGGTCATAACTAACACTTTGAATTGTGACCGGAAACCGATTGGCAACCAATGCAGACTGCGGAGTGTTGGTGTGACATGGGCATATTTAGGAAGGCCCATGATTGCTCTCGCAGCTGCATTCTGCACAATCTGAAGTTTCCGAACACTTTTCAAAGGTAGCCCCAAAGGTAGAGAGCGTTACAGTAGTTGAGCCTTCCAAGAAATGCCACATATCCACCAAAATTGCCCATCACTCCTGCCTAAAAATATTACCCAAAACATATATGTACAATTCTTTAAAAAATGTTTTATTAATATTTTAGCTTCTTAAAATTGTAGCCATGCAGTTGAAGCGTCTCATCAGTAAAACTGCACGCATGAGATTAAAAATAATTAAAATTAAAAATAAGTATTGCTAAATTGTAACAGTAATAGTTTGCATATTTATTCCAATAAGGCTGCTAACAACTTTTATTTCTTTTTTTGGAGTGGGTGGGTGGGGGGCGGAGGGAAGTATACAATATGAAGATTTCTATTTTCCTCCTCCTCCAGCTAATTTTTAAATAAATGATTTGGAAATTATCAGTTATGTGCAACTTGAACAATAAATGAAATTTACAACCTAGAAACTATTAAAATGTACTAGACCTATTGACAAACCAACTGCAACAATAGACTGAACCTACCCACAAGATGACTTGTTATACTACTTTTGTGTTTTAATGGCCAGTATATGTCAGAACTTTTAAAAACATCAGAGTTAAGCAGCAGAATTAAATACATGAGGTCAATGACTGTGAATGAACTCTTCCACTGTTCTTAATTGAAGTTTTAAGAAACGGAGCCAAGGCAAATAATGGGGAAGTTGTATTTGTCTGACCTTGTGACAGATCTGTTAAAGCTATGAGCATCTTGACAGGTAACATCTGGGTTCACCTCTTTCTGGGAACTTGGAAGATTGCCATGCCCTTAACTCTTCTACTGTAAACCAACTTTCTAATAGAGCCCTTTCCGAGCTGGTGCTTTTCAAATGTGTTAGGAGAGTCAATTCAATGTGGTTGGAATTTTGGGGATTTTGATCAGGGGTGGATTCTAACTTACCTCACTGCCGATTTGCTTCCTCCCATGCCTTGTGAGCAGCGCATATGCAGTTTGTACGCACGCACATGTGCAGCATTGAATTTTTTTTTTTTAAAGCAAAAAACAAGATGGTGACTGCATACACAGAGCCGGGAACTTGGCTTCTGAGCATGCTCAGAAGGGGAAACCACCCTCTAAATAAATAAATGAATAAATCATATGGCAGCACCCATGGACCGACACGGACCGAACTGGCTTGGTGATGTCATTGTGACAATACCAGCGGCCCCCTACTGGTTCGAGTGAACCGTTCCAAATTTGGAGGAATCCACCCCGTTTCAAATTTGGAGGAATCCACTCCTAAAAGATGTTATCTGGGTGTGTATAAGAGTGTGCCTTCTCTGGGTCCCATTGACTGAGCAATGTTGTCTGGCGGGGCCCAAGGGAAAAGCCTTCTCTGTGGTGGCCCTGGCCCTCTGGAACCAACTCCCTCCGGGAGATCAGAATTTCCCCTACCCTCCTTGCCTTTCGTAAGTTGTTGAAAACTCACCTTTGCCGCCAGGCATGGGGAAATTGACACCTCCCCTAACTACTGCTTTATGTATGGTTTGATTGGGTTGTGTGATTATTTTATTAATAAGGGTTTTTAAATTGTGTTATTAAATATTGGATTTGTATATTGTTATTATTATTGTGAGCCGCCCTGAGTTCTCGGAGAGGGGCGGCATACAAATTGAATAAATTATTATTATTATTATTATTATTATTTATTATTATTATTATTATTATTATTATATGATATTATTATTATTACTACTATTACTACTACTACTACTACTATTACTATTATTATTATATATGTACACAGACATACACATAGAATGCTTTGAGACTATAAAATATGTACAGTATATATTTAAAACAAACAGATTCAGGCTTAAGCACCCTTATGAAAATTGACACTTATTTTTAATAGATATGGAATGTTTTAATAGGTGAATGCAAAATGTTGACCTCTTTGCTAATTTAAAGAACTAAATAATGCATTATAATATGTTAATCATTTATTTACCGGAGCGCTTCTGACAGTGCTAAACTAGAAACAATGAATAAGGGCTAATATCACACAAGGAAATATCATGAAAACCAATGTAGATTCTCTGAAAAATGAAGTATTAATCCTTTTTGCAATATAAACAATTCCTTTATACCCATAGCCTCTGATTTCTCAGTCAAAAAATTCTTTAACACCTTTGAAATATGTATACAGGAATGTATTATTAATGTGTAAATACTATCTGGAATTAAATTTGTATGATTGTAATTGGGATTGACATGATAGTAAAAATAAAGATGCACTTCACAAAGATAGATTATTTTTGGTTTGCATCCCTTATGTATGTATGCATCACCTTATTCCAAGATAAATATTGCATTACAAATCTAATAAATAATAATAATAATAATAATAATAATAATAATAATAATAAATAGAAAACAAACAATTTAATGTCTGCGGAAACTGATACAAAGTAACATACCTGAAACATTGATGATTGGGATACGATATTGTATCACGTCCAAAGACAGTGAAATCGTTTAATGTTGCAGATATATCTTACCCCACTCATATTTCTGTCTTCTAACGCTTTGACTTCACTCCCCACCTTCTAGCATTTTCAGCCTAAAGCAGCCACTCCAATTTATTTAATGGCCAATCTTGAAAGAGCAATATCTATTAAGGATGAAATATATTTTACTCTGCCAGGATTGAATTCATATCTTGTCACATAAAATGGACAGTTTGATAACACAATCACAAACCATACTAACATACAGACCACTAAATAACTTTTAAGCTTACAAAGAATAGCACACAACTGCCCTAATACTACTAATCTAGACAGGATAGTTTGAAATGAATCACATGATCTAAAACTTTGGAAAAATGAAGTCGCCAAATATGTGGAGGGTATCGGAATAAGAAGGCTGATTCCAATCTAAATTCAGCACAAAAAGTAAATAAACGGCTAAAGCATTTTCCTCATGAAGATTTCGGCTTCATTACAAAAAGATCCAGAAGATGAAAGTTATCATTTACTATATTTATAACAGCAACAATAAAATGCTGCCAGTAGAATAATAAAGCAGGACAATATAACATTCCATATCAGTGAGTCTGAAATACAAGAAACTAAAGCTTGGGTAAATAATCGTATTTTATGCGGGCCTTGAAATTGATTGACTGACAGATTAGATAGATAGATAGATAGATAGATAGATAGATAGATAGATAGATAGATAGATAGATAGACAGACAGACAGACAGACAGACAGACAGACAGACAGACAGACAGACATTTCAAAACTACAGGACATGAAATTTATTTTGACAGTACTAAATTAATTTCCAAAACAGAACACTACAGCAAAAGAATAATCATGGAAGCCATCGAGATAGAAAAACATCCCCAAAATATGAACAAGTGGGATGATACCTCCCGCCTACCAGACATCTGGAAACCAGCCCTCATTAACAAATGTATCCCAGCCATAGAAACTGAAACCAGACTCAGAACACACATTGCAAAACAACCAAGTAGCCTGCAAGCTCCAACTACTCAGGATATCACGCCTAATCCACAATCATTAACTAATCAGCATACCTCAGTTAAATCAATGACCCCAGGTGTTACCCCACTGACTCACCAGGAAGTTTCTACACAGCAGGCAATTGCTGAGCCATCAAACCACACCCAGCCACCAGTATTTATAGAAGGAAGGCAGCTCAGGTCTCGCTGTGTTTGCCCTAGAACAAGGACAGAAGCACCAGCCTGAAGATGACGAGTGGGACCTCATCGAAACGTCGCCAGAAATGTCTAAATCCTACACGGGAAGAAACCCGAATATACCAAGACTGTCATAGACAGAGAGACAGACAGACAGATAGAATTCTTTATCGGCCAAGTGTGATTGGACACACAAGGAATTTGTCTTGGTGCACATGCTCTCAGTGTACATAAAAGAAAAGATACATTTGTCAAGAATCATGAGGTACAACACTTAATGATTGTCATAGGGGTCAAGTAAGCAATGAGGAAGCAATCAATATTAATAAAAATCTTAAGGATGCAAGCAACAAGTTACAGACATATAGTCATAAAGTGGGAAGAAATGAGAATTATTTGTTTAGCAGAGTGATGGTTTTCGGGGAAAAACTGTTCTTGTGTCTGTTTGTCTTGGTGTGCAGTGCTCTGTAATGACATTTTGAGGGTAGGAGTTGAAACAGTTTAGGTCCAGGAAGCAAGGGGTCATTAACAAATATATATATAGTTGTGCTATTAAAAAGTACTGTACTCTTTTCTCTCTTCTCCTGTTATATGTTATATAGAAAATAATGACTTCCCCAAGTGTCCTGTTTCCAATAATAATAATAATAATAATAATAATAATAATAATAACAACAACAACAACAACAACAACAACAACAATAACAACAACAAATCCCAGTTCTTCAACAACTCTTTTGAAGTGAGTTGTACATACTACTATTACTTACTTCCATTCTGAGAGCTTCACCCAACTTTATGGTTGATGATCATGCCCTAGGCTCAACGCTGCCTTTGAATTTTTTTTTAAAAATCCACCTTGAGTCAGTTCACCACAAAGCTGAAATTTCAATACCTTTTAAATTAAACAATTAACAATCCATCAATCATAAGGAAGCCATTTCAAAACAGGCATCAGAAAGGATTTTATTCTCCAAACATTAGATTTAAAAGTGGACTCAGGAAATTTGTTCTAATGCCCTGTGACTACTATAGAGGGAAACAAAAATCCTTGTCCCCACTGATTTTATCTACCTCAGCCAAGGGAAATGTATACTTGCTTCAGTGTTGTTTTTAATAAAAATGTGCTAAAAAGAATGACAATATTATAATAAAGTCAAGGTTGGACTCATAGTATACATTGGGTATAAGCAGCGAATTGTACAGGAACAATGAGAGAATGAAAATAAACATGTCTAATCTGACATTTAATCATAATTAAAGGTGATCTACTTCGACTCTGACGTTTAACTATCATTAAAGCTTCTTTGCAAAGAAAGCCTTCTTAGCAAAGAAAATCTTTGTTGGGTAGTTGGTCCAAACTATTGAATCACAATTTTTATTACCCTCCCCTCACAAAAAAATTATGTCTCTTAGATTTATCCACAAAACTAACCAGCTCTTTACTTTCTTCTATGAGACAAACAAAAATTCATAAACATAGTAGTAAGTTTCAAATCTCTTTTTAATTAAGAGAACTAGAATGAATTATACCTGAAGATCTTCATAACAAAGAATTTTTACACGCTATACAGCACACTGTATATACAAGAATGGACAGAGGTATACTGCCATGGGCCACCAATCATATTCTTGGTCAAGTAAAGCATTAACTCTATTATATATGACCCCTATTCAAAATAATGCATGGCTATTTTTCCCCCTGCCATATGTGATAACCTTAAATCTTTTTTTTTTGGATTCACACATAATGAAAAAGGGAATTATTATTCATCTTCTCACTCTTGCCTGGAGCATTGTCTAGTTGTCACCCAGATACCTTCTCAAAAATATTGTAAGTAGTAACAGGTTGATTTAAACCACTTATCACGAGGAGCAGAAGTATTTTATTCATCTGTCACCATGAAAACAAGGCTATGCCCTCAAGGTAGAATCCTTTAGCTTTTTTACATGTAGTACCTTCAAAAATCCACCTACAGAATGAATGTCTAATTAAATTGTACAATCCCTTCCAAGCCTGGGTATTTAAAGCATTTGGTGGGATGAGATTGATTTGCAACCCCACATTAGCAACAAATGTTTAATACAATAGGAAATTCAATAAGGACAGGTTTGTGAAAGTAGGATGGTATTGTACAACTAAGTCTTGAAAAGGCATTTGTACATGTTAAAGTATTTTAAGAGAACAGACCACATCCATCATTTGGGACTCTCGACTGCCGGGCCTTTATTGAATTTTTATTGGGTCTTCCCCCTGTACCACACCAAAAGGAAAGCCAGCAAGGCTTCTCCTCCAAGTCCAAGACTAAGACCAAGCTCTTCCCCCAGCTCCCTTCATCCTACTCCTCACTCAATCTCACTTCGGGACGGAGGAGTGCATGCTGGAAATATGTATTGGAGCGATGTCAGAGCACATCCTCTGATCCTTGGCCCGGAACTTTCTGCACTCCTCCAGGCCTGGCTTGCTGAGGAAGAGGGGAAGGAGCCCTTGTGCCACTGCTCTCCCCCCTCAGCCCCAGCTATTGCTGCCTGGCTTCCTGTTAGTGCGCCACATTTCAAAAGCAGCAGCTCGTGTCTAGAGATGCCGAAGAATTTGAGAGCTGGGCCCGGCCTCTCTGCCGCCTACTTACCAATGAGGGCACTTCTGCCAGGCAAGCCTCCATTGTGCTTGACGCTCACCTGGGGAGGGGAACGCTTCCCCATGGCGCCCCTTCTTTTTCTTGGCCCCGACTAGGGTGGAGGAAGATGCCACCAAAGGAAGAGTGGGGGGGGACAACAGAAGCACTGAGACATCAAGAACTGGACTGGGGAAAGACATTTGGTGTGGGGCACGGCGAGACAGGGGACCTCTAACTTGGCAATTTATTTATTTATTTATTTATTTATTTATTGATTGATTGATTGATTGATTGATTGATTGATTGATTGATTGGATTTGTATGCCGCCCCTCTCTGTAGACTCGGGGCGGCTAACAACAGTAATGGTGGAGTATGGCGGGCCTCTCCTGTCCTTCCTGAAGAGTGCCTCTGCTGATGGGCGGCGGGCCCCTGCGATGCCTCTGCTGGCTCAGGAGATGCTTTGGGAGGCACTAGCCCAGCAGGAAGGGGGTGGCAGAAGCAGTTGGCAAAAGGGGAGCTCCAGACAGCAGGAGGTGGGGTGGGGCATCCCTCAGGGCCCTGGGAAAGTGCAGGCTTTCCAGATGACACAAAGTGCTGTGCTACAAAAGATTCTCTGTCCCAAGCAAAAGCAGTGGAGGGGGAAGAAGCAGCTGCTGATCTGGAGAGCACACGATGAAACCCTCCACATGTTCTTCGGCCATCTGTTTTCTCTCCCCCACTCTGCTTCTGGGACAAAGTGAATCTTCTGCAGCACTATGGGTCCTGGTAAGTCTGAAAAGTGCTGCACCCGAGTGAAACAGGATTCAACCTGTTTCTCTCTGCTTGGCTTTCCAGATGGCAGTTACACAGAGAAACAGCCAAGTTGAAGGCCAGAACTTTCAGAACCCATGAGGAACCGAGACGGGATGGGTTCTAACTTACCTCGCTGCCATTTCATTTCCTCCTGTGCCATGTGACCACACCTCATGGGGAAAAAAAGCTAAAAACAAGATGGTGACCCATGTGCAGTGCTGGAAATTCAGCTTCTGTGCATATGCAGAAGAAAAAAACCCAGGTGAAAATTATTTATTTATTATTTCTGTTCTGTCGGGCTCTCTGGTAGAATCCTCCCAAAAATTCACAGGTACAAATTTTAGACACAAACACGTTTGAAAATTCAAAACAATGTTCTTTATAATGAAAATTCACTTAAACCAAGCCCTCTTTTAGTATAGCAAAGAGCACTCGTCTCCAAACAAACTAGTAATTTGTACAAGTCCCTTATCAGTTCTGTGAAACTTAGCTTGCAGCTGTGAGGCAATTCACAGTCCTTCTTCTTTCACAAAGTGAAACACACTTTGCCCTGGTTTAGTTTCAAAGCGGGGAAAAATCAGCACACAAAAGGTCAAAGTCAATAAAGCAGTCAGGAAACACAACGATCAGATAATCCTCCACAATGGCCAAACCCACAGGCTGCTATTTATAGCAGCCTCACTAATTACCACAGCCCCACCTCACCACAGGTGGCCTCATTTTCTTTGATAATACTCTCTCAGTTGTTGTTGCCTATGCATCGCTCTCCGCATGCGTGGCTGTATCATTAACTCTTGTTCTGAATCCAAGGAGGAGATAGATAATTGATCTCCTTCTGAGCTGTCTGCCACACTCTCCTCCTCCCTTGTCACTCATGTCTTCTTGGTCAGAGGAGCCTTCATCATCAGATTCCACCGGGGGCAAAACAGGCCTGCAGCATGTGGATGTCTCCCCCACATCCACAGTCCTTGGGGCAGGAGCTGGGCCCGCGCTAACCACAACTATTTCTAGGCCACCCTTCTCCAAAGTTTCAGGACAACATCACCTGCGGGTAGCTACCAGTTTGGGCGAACTGGTCTGAACTGGTAGGAACTCACCTCTGGTCTATGGAGATTATCAATCATTCAAATCATGGTTGTTCCAAAGGTGCTTTTTCCAAAAGGCAAATGAAGAAGCTTCTTCAAGGAGAAGTGAAATATTTTCAAAGATAAAAAACCAAGAAAATCTAGTTGACTTTTTGAAAAGCACTTTTGGGCATTATTCATATACAATTTTAAAAATTTATGATATAATAGATTTTATGTCCCTAACAGCAGAGGTTTTTTTTTTAACAAGGTGTAAATTTGCTCAAATTTTTATGCATTAATTTATTATATATAAAGAAAACAGAACTGCTATAATCTCACTCCTGCACTAAACTGGCAAAAGAAGAGTTAACACCTTGGCAATCCCTTCATTTGTTAACACCTTGGCAAGTATTTCATAGAGGCAAACATGGAACGGTAATAATACATAATATACTCAACAAAGGAGCCAGATCTTCAGGCAAAGATCTGAACACCTGTGAGAATGAGAGGAGAAAAAAATTAATAATTTCGTGCCGCATTAAAGAGGAAATTCCCTATACAGAAAGGGAAGACAGCAGTCAGGGTTCCAAGTAACAGCCCTACCGAAAGAAAATTCAGAGATTTGAGTTTTCTGAAAGCTTCATTCAAAAGAAAGTCCAAGTCCCTGCCCCAGCACCCGCATGTCTATCTCATGGTCCAATCAAAACACTATCCCAACTGGAGATGCTTTCCAGTCACACCACTGCAGGTGCATGGTAGAGTGGCCTTAACTCTTGGAGAAAGAAATGTTATTTTGACTACATATCTCCCCGGCTCCTTTCAATCCCCACTTGTAGTTTCTCACAGCACTAAACATGGCAGGCCTGAAGTTCCAAGGCCCAAAAGATGGTTTCCAGGCCTGACAACAGCTGCAAATTATTCCCATCCAAATCTTGAAGAACATTTTTATGCTCTACTTCCTTTTCTGCCCTATTTTGGAAAAGCACTATTATATTTTAATTCGGAAACACCTGGTATTCAAAAACATGAAATGTCTTCTATCTCTGAAGCATTGGTTCTGAATAGTGTTGGGCGAACCGAACCCGCACAATTCGGGTCCGTACCGAATTTTGTGGTGTTCGGCATACTGAACCCGAACCCGAATTTTTTTAAAAAATTGTGCTCTGGTTCGGCATTCGTGCCGAACAGTGCGAAAGCCACCGCCCGGCTGTCATCTACTGAGAAGAGGAGGAGGAGCCAGGCACCGGTGGCGGTGGAGGAAGGTGAACACTGGGGAGCTGTCGGCCGGTTGGGAGGCACAAAAGGAGCTGGGGAATCCCATGAAGAGATTCTGGGGGCGGAGCTTTGACGTCACGTATACCGGCAGGTTGCTAAGGACACCAAGGTGATCACTTCCTGGATTCCATCCTACCTCCATTATTCTAGTGCCACCCAGGGAATGCAGGGCATCCTTAGCCACCTGCCGGTATATGTGACGTCAAAGCTCTGCCCCCGGAATCCCATCGTTTTTTATTCTAATGGATTTTTTATTTTATTTTATTTTTATTTTTACGAAAAAGAATGCCGCAGCGGCGCTGCAAGCAAAAGAAGGTCCTTTCACGTAAAAATATAAAAAAATATTTTTATGTGAAAGGACCTCCATTTGCTTGCGGTGCTGCTGCGGCGTCCTTTTTTGTAAAAATTAAAATAAATAAAAATAAAACATCCATAAAAATAAAAAATGATGGGATTTCGGGGGTGGACTGTTCGGGTTCGGTCAAACTTTGTGTAAAGTTCGTCCAAACTCGCCGAACCCAAACTCCATTGGGTTCGCCCATCACTAGTTCTGAAGAGCAGGATGGAAGAAAAATGAAACCTGTCTCAATTAAACAATTTAATTTAATTTGACTTCTATGCCGCCCAATCCCAGTGGGACTCAGGGCAGCTTGCAATGAAAATATTACATACAATAAACAAGTCAAATAATTAGTAATAAATTAACAATGAAGGTAGGAGCAAAATAAAAGATGGATCTCAAGGGGATAAAAGAAGAATTAAAATAATTCTGTATGACTGAAGCTTATGTAGATATAAAAAGCAACAATTCATCATTGGATAGAGCTTTCTGGCTCAGCTTCTCTTACACACTGTCACAAATAAAGAGGCCCACTGAAGTAAGTCAACTTATTTTAGTTCAAGCTCTACACATTATTCAGCTGCCAGAGAAAAAGCTGGTAAGCTGAAGCCTCGAATAACATTTCCTTGGTTCATCTATGGTAAATCAAGATTTACAGTTAGCACAGATGTAAAAAAAAATCTACAATGTCTTTACTGTTTCTGTTCTAAGTTTCAAAATTTATCAACATTCAGGCTTATTTGGGGAGAAAATGAACATAATGTGCTGCTTCTGCTACTTTATAATCCTCTTCTTTATACCATGACAAGCTTCACTCCAAGGAACTAACGTTCCCCCAGCACTGGTTGCAGGAAAAGTTGGAGGGTCAAATCCCTTAGTGGAGACTTGAACGGCAAGACAAGTGATCAATTGGAAGGTCAAAACTCATAATGGCTACTTGTATGGCAAGATAAGTAATAAATTGTGCTTAAATTTACATTAGCGCCAGTCCTGTTGCAAACATTTCTATTTGTTTGCATTGTACTCCAAAAACTTTATCTCACCTTGTGAAGGTAAAGCTGAGGAGCTGCTGCCTTCTTGAGAAAGAAAACAGCATCCAGCTCCAAACCTTGAAAATGAATTATTTTATTACTGCTACCAACATTCCTGCTTGTAAAGGAGAAATACAGTATGTGCATCATCCATCCATCCATCCATCCATCCATCCATCCATCCATCCATCCATCCATCCATCCATCCATCCATCCATTTATTTATTTATTTATTTATTTATTTATTTATTTATTTATTTATTTATTTATTGGATTTGTATGCCGCCCCTCTCCGCAGACTCGGGGCAGCTAACAAAAATGATAAAAAACAACATGTAACAATCCAATTTAATAAAACAACTAAAAACCCTTATTATAAAAACCAAACATACACACAAACATACCATACATAACTTGTAATGGCCTAGGGGAAGGAATATCCTAACTCCCCCATATCTGGCGACAAAGGTGGGTCTTGAGTAATTTGCAAAAGACAAGGAGGGTGGGGGCCATTCTAATCTCTGGGGGGAGTTGATTCCAGAGGGCCGGGGCCGCCACAGAGAAGGCTCTTCCCCTGGGGCCCGCCAAACGACATTGTTTGGTCGACGGGACCCGGAGAAGGCCAACTCTGTGGGACTTTATCGGCTGCTGGGATTTGTGGATTTGTTATGTATGTTTTCCAGAACAACTGTCACTACATTATCCAACTATATAAGCGCAATTAAATTGTAAAGAAGAATTTTCTTTTATGTAAAGAGAATATCTCCCACATCTGACAGCTTTATAAATGCATTAGATTTTTCCCCTTGGATGTACAAATTCAAAACAACATTAGGTATTTTTCCAGATACAATTGATGACTAGCTCCAAATGAACCTAATGACTGAAGATTGTTTCTACAGAGTCAATTAAGATTTAATAAAGAGTGCATACAAACATTTGTAGGGAACTTTAGGCTACTTACTACACTGCTTGCCAATGTTCAAAGCTGTTACAACTAGGTACGCAGGCAAGTGCCAGAGAAAATAGAAGTATTAATTGGAATTATTGCAAATGCATTCTTCCCCATAAATTATAACCTCTTTGCTGGCCAAAACTAAGTCCAAAATAGAAACGCAAGGGTTTTTAAAGAACCTTTTATGTTGTTTGGTAAAGCTAAAACTGATCAAAACAAGTTTAAATCTATTCACAATCATATTTCAAAGATGTTATTACATAAATAACATTCAAAATTGGCTTGGGACGAGTTTAAAAGATGTTTGTTCTAATAAGACTGTTTAAAATGAAAACACAGATGAAAGGTTTATTTGTTAATGAATACAAATCGTAAAATCTTTTCGCAGTTTTTATGTTCTATAGGAGTGAGGAATTGTTAAAAAAAAAAAGTAAAGAAACACTATGTAAATCCAAGTTTGAGCCCCAAAGAAAATTTAGAAAAGAGATATCTGTTAAGGTTTTAGACAGATCATCCAAACAGCTGGAAAAAATGTTGTTCTCTGAGGGAAATTTATAATACATTTGACTCATGTTTTTGTGTAATTATGGAAAGAGAGAAAGAGAAAGTGCCAAAAAATTACCAACTTATCTGGAAAGTGCAGCTTTTTGAGTTTTCCCTAATTGAAACACAATTGAAGAAAGATAATATTGTAAAAACAAGGAGAGACAAATAAATTATTGATTTAATTTTTTTAGGTTAAGAGCTTGTTAGTTTACCATGCCCAAGATTTCACAGATTTTGGTTATCTTTTCAAAAATTAAAATATTACATAACTTTTTAAATCACACTATCACATTGAAGGCAGTGAATCCAATAGGTTATATCTACAAAGATACATTATTTCTAGATTACAGAAATGCATTCTACATTGTGTTACTGTTGCCCTTGGTCTGGAAATCGTTCAGTAGAATACTGTACTTGAAGTATCACACATTACTTCAGTTGAAGTAAACAAAACTAGCTGAACAGGGTACAACACAAAATATTCAAGGCTCTCATAACTCAGAACCAGAATCCTTGACAGATCTTACGAAAACAGCCACAATTTGCTTTCACATTGCTACAAGCCAGTCACTAGAAGATAGAACAGTAATGTATAATCTGTCTGTCTGTCTGTCATCTGTTAATTCAAGAAGCCCCATGTGACACTGTTCAATGATGCAATAAATAAATTAGAATTGTTTTAGTCTTTAGACCCAAAGAAACAGCAAAGTTCTCTTGAATAGTGGGCCTCTGCTCATGAAAAAGTAGAGATCGTTCATTGACAGTGCAAATATATGAAAATCAGAATATACTATCACACCCATCTTATGTCCCTGATGCCAGAAACCCAGTGGTAGGTACAGTTGACAATTATGGATAAATCAGCTTCCTATAAGTGACATAAAGCTTTACATAAATATTACAATAGCCTTAGACTTTACAAACATTACGCTAAATACCTGTTATCTACAAATCAAAAATGTTAATGAGCAATTTCACCTATAATTTTAATAAGCCAATAAAAATGAAGCTATCATAGTTTAGCAGATAATAATTAACCAGAAAACTCCTGTCCAGAGTCAAGAAACAAAAGCCATGTAGCATTTAATTAATCATAAACCAGAAAAACCAGAACATTTATAATTACTTGCCATAAATTGAGTTCTATTTAGAAAAAGGTCAGATCATGTTGAAAAGTTGACAGTGAAACTAAAAGCAAGGAAGCATTGTACGAGGGTCGCCCAGAAAGTAATGCACATTTTTTTCTTCAACGGTTATTTATTGAGCACAATGAAACTTACACACAATAAAGAATGACGTTTCTTCTACACTCCCTATTTTTCCATGTAATCTCCATCCCATTCTATGGCCTTCCCTCCAGCGAGATACAAGGGTGTGTATGCCCTGTTGGTACCACTCCTTGTTCTGGTCACGAAGCCATTTCTGCACTGTGCAAATCACCTAATGGCCTCACCTTCTGTGCCCAGCGACTAACCGTACTTCTGTCGACTGCAGATTCTCCATAAACTGTACACAAATGTTTGTGAATGTTCCCAACAGTTTGGGAACAGACAGGCTGCTTGTAACATACATCACTTACAGGCGCCATTTCGAAACATTGCTGCAGCTACATGATCTGTCTGAAAAAATGCAAAATTTACACACACACTTCTGACCATTCAAATAATGTATATCTAAAGTTTCTCATTCGTACCATTACTGTAGGCTGCCGGGGCGGGGGGGGGGGGGAATGTGGTGCATTACTTTCTGGGCATCTCTCGTATTTTGGTAAGTGTACTATGTACCTAGTACCCTTCTCAAGCCTATAGCAACTTTATCTTGCCAAGCAAGAAACTCAGTATTCCAATTTTAGGTGATAAAAATAATATTCTATTAACAATTTGTTAATAGAATACTATTCTCCCCTCCCCTCCCACAAAAGAGGGAAATAAATAATGATTATTAAAATGAAGTAATCAGAAGAAAAGCAATTCTTTAGTTAACCCTTGGAAATTCTAAAATTTTTTATAGTCACAGACATGTTTATGCGATGTTTATTTTTTATAAAAATTACCTGAGAAAACTACAACAAAATCATGACAATACACGCATCCTTGAAATTATAAATGTAGAGATTCCTGACCTAATCCTTCCACAAAGAGCAAGAGAAATTATATACACATTTCATCTAATTCCATCATTATAATTTCTGTATTAAACAATCAAAGTTTAAACTAGCCAAAAAGAAAGGAAATGCTACATATACTTATGTAACATTTAGAAGGTTTCAGTTGCTAACTTTGGTTTTTTACTCCTACAATTTTCATCCAAATATCTGAAGCACAAAAAAAAAATTCCTAGAGCAATTTGTTTATTTTCAGGAACAAAAATGGAAGAATCAGATTTCAAGTCTAAAATTCAAATTTGAGTCCAGAATTTGAATCAGGAGATCTCTGAATAAATCTAATGTGAAGCAGGCTCTTTTCCAAACTGGGATCAGTATACATATGTATTGACTGATTTTACAAAAATATGTGGAAAATAAAATGTCATTAATTCCTAAGCACGAGCACATTTTTTCTTTGGACATGATGCAAAGCCACAAGGCCTCATATAATTAGTTTTGCTGTGTCACTGTTTTCATCGCAGACTTACATAAGTTTCACAAATATAGTAGTTAACTTTGAAGATACAAAAAAGACAAACATTTATCCAATTATAGATACTCTAATTATCTATGAAAGTGTTTGTTTTTCTATGTTCGTGTCTACAAAGATTTGGCACAAGTATATAAGTAGTACCAAAGTCCAGTTGGCTGAACTATCAGAACTGAAGCAACGGGAAATCTAATATCTTGGAACAAGAAATTAAACTAATGTGGATAATAAGCCCATAATAATAGAAGATTGTCTCTGTTGTTTAATATAGATCTCTACTAGGTATTATTCTACATGCATAAGTCATTCAAGTTGCCATCAACTTGAATTGTTTACAAGTTTCCATTCTCCCACTTCCTACTGACTTCTCTACAATTACTTTGAACTGTTGTACATATAATTCCTGCCCAGGTAGTTTGGGCAATTCTGTCTCATATCCAGTTCATGAGTCCTTATGCCTCCCGATATTTCACAATATAAAGTGACAAAAATATTGTCCTAAGTCAGAAGTTCACATTAACTATTACAAAACCTACATCTCTACATCAATGACTTTTGCGATTACATCACAAGCAACTGTGTCCTCTTCGCCGATGATGTAAAACTCTTCAACACACAACTACTCTCCAAAAGGACCTGAACTCTGTTTCTGAGTGGTCTAACACATGGCAACTCCAAATCTCAACTGGCAAATGCTCTGTTCTACACATTGGGAAGAAGAATTTGAACTTCAAATACGAACTGAATAATCTAATTATCACAGTTAATCCCCACTCGGTTAAAAACCTCGGTATACTAATAACCAAAGATTTAAGTGCCAAAGCCCACTGCAACAACATAGCCAAGAAGGCTTCAAGAGTTGTAAACCTAATCCTACGTAGCTTCTGCTCTGGCAATCTCACACTGCTTACAAGAGCTTACAAAACTTTTGCCAGACCCATCCTCGAATAAAGCTCATCTGTTTGGAACCCATATCGCGTCTCAGACATTAACACCCTTGAAAATGTCCAAAGATACTTCACCAGAAGAGCCCTTCATTCCTCCACTCAAAATAGAATACCCTAAGAGACTACACTTTCAATCCTGGGCCTAGAAAGCCTGGAACTAAGACGCCTTAAACAAGATCTAAGTATTGCCCACAAGATCATATGCTGCAACGTCCTGCCTGTCGGCGACTACTTCAGCTTTAACCACAACAACACAAGAGCACACAACAGATTTAAACTTAATATTAACTGCTCCAAACTTGACTGTAAAAAATATGACTTCAGTAACCGAGTTGTCGAAGCGTGGAACTCATTACCGGACTCCATAGTGTCATCCCCAAACCCCCAACACTTTACCCTTAGATTATCTACGGTTGACCTATCCAGATTCCTAAGAGGTCAGTAATGGGCGAGTACAAGTGCACTAAAGTGCCTTCTGTCCCCTGTCCTATTGCTCTCCTATATCTCCTATACCTTTCTTCTATTCCTATATCTCTTCTTCTACCATCATCATGTATTTTACTGTGTGTGTGTGTGTGTGTGTGTGTGTGTGTGTGTGTGTATGTATGTATGTATGTATGTATTGGACAAAATAAATAAATAAATAAATAAATAAATAAATAAAAAAGATTTACATGACAGTGAGAAGCCTTGTGACATGAATAAGAACATTTGGGTAAAAGTCATTTTTCATCCAATAAATTGGATATACAGTACTGTTTATAGGCTAGTGCTTGAAACTCTGCCAAATCTTGCTCTGAAAGATGGATGAAAACATCTCGGAACTTGACTGCTTTTGAAACTCATCTAATTTGGTACTTGATCCTATTTCTCATTTCTTTATCTCTTTTATATTAAGTTTACATTAACTATTTTATTCATTTTTTTCAACCCATTCATAAATTTCCCCCAAAATTTTATAAAATTCTGAATGATGATTGAGATAATCCGGATGACAAAAAGAGAAAAGGAGACAGCATTAGATAAATATGCAACATCTACCTAAACTTAAATTAGAATAGATTGGAAATCGAATTTAAGATTTAAAAATATGATTATTAGAATTGAAAAGAGAGAAAAAATGTTTAGTCTGTCATCCATTAAATTAAAATTAGCTCTTGAAGTTATATCTTATTTTTCTCTTAGGCAGACTGAATAATTTGAAATTTGAAATGTGATTCAGGATATTTTATTATTTTTTATGTAAGAATTTTAGAAACATGATATTGCTCAGTGAAGGTATATGTGTTGTTAAGTATGTATGTTTTTAAGGCGGAGAAAAAATAAAAAACATTTTACTATTAAAAAAAGAATTTGGTACTTGATACGTTTTGATGAGAAAATTTGTCCTGGTACTCATTGTTTGTTTTGTACGCGATGCACAAGGAACAACTAGTTGGTGTCAGTTGCCTTGTGACATGCTACCCTTTCCAGCCAAAACAAAGGATCACACGTTAGTAACACCATAGTTCTTGCCCTGTGTACAACTCTTTATCTTCTGTGGTCATTTTGTCTATTTTTGCACTTTTTTTCCCTCATCAGTACAGATAAAGTGAAGTTTTTATTTTATTTAATCTAAATATTTATTAATTTTAAGCTTTATTTCTCATGTAAGGTGACCCTATCTTTTTAGATATTGCCTTAAAATGTACATTATCTTTAGTTTGGGAGTGTATTAAATTTATTTACATCATTCCTTATGTTGTGGTTAGTTCTGGCCCAGCTCCTGCCCCAAGGAATGTGCAGGTGGATGTGGGGGAAACATCCACATGCCGCAGGCCTGTTTTGCTCCCGATGAAATCTGCCAATGAAGCCTCCTCTGACCAAGGAAGTGAGGGAAGAGGGGAGTTTGGCAGACAGCCCAGGAGGAGATCAATCATCTGAATCATTCTTGGATTCTGAACAAGAATTAATGACACATCCACGCATGCGTAGAGCGATGCATAGGAGGCAACAACTGAAGGATTATTACAAGAGAAAATGAGGCCACCTGTGGTTGGTTGGGGCTGCTGTAATTAGTGCTACAGATAAAAGTGCAACCTGGTGTTTTAGCCTCATGGCAGTTTATCTGATTCATTGTTTTGTCAAGATCATGGTTTTTGTGCTGTTCAAGATTGTGTGTGTGGACTCTCTGGACTTTAGAATTGGACTCAATTTCCCAGTTATTGGGTGAGCAATTGGATTGCATTTAACCTGTGCCTTGTGTGCACCAGAAAATCCCTTTGAGATTTAAAAAGGGAGCTGTTTCTGTTTTTCTGTTTATAAAAACGTTTGGGTTTTCCTTTTATTGTATGGTGTGTGTCTTCCTGGACTAATTACCCTGTAATTACGGGCGGTTGAAACACGGCGGCAGAACACCTTATGGGAAAAATTATTTGGTAGTTATCATTTTTGGTACTGGTTGCACCCCCGAGAATCAATTAATGACAAATATCACAGTATAGTACCACTCTGAAGGTAATCTAGATTAATAACATACACATTAATTTATAATCTACAACTGACATATTTAGTTATACTTTGTGTCATGCCCTATGCCTAGGTAAAATTGGTGAAGACTTCCCAGTTCACATTTACATCAAGAATATGTGGGAATACATATGTATGGGAAGTCATTCACGCAAAATTACACTTTCAAACATTTTAGGAACTGAGTTGTATTAGTTGTTATGAAAACTCAAAACGTTTTTATTGTACTAAAATCATTAAAAATGTGCTTCTTTCTTTTTAACATTCTGTTTTTGAATTTCCAGGAAAAAAAATCTGCAAACTTTAGAAAAATAATACATATTTCGGAATAACTGTTCCATCTTCTCTGTACACTATTGCTTCATAAAAACCAGTATCAAAAACTTTTATTTCAAGTTTTAAAATGTGGTTTCTTACAACAATTTCATGGAACTTCATGCTTTATAGTGGGAAGGGAAAATAGTTTGAAACATTAAACCACCTTGACAGAAATATGAAATTCTCCAAGTGGCAATAGTTTATAGTTATTTAATTCATATAGTTTACTGTTGACCTTGGAAAATGATAGCATAATGCAAACGAAGTGCACATAATAACTTTGGGTTGTCATGTAGGAATGTTATTTTCTGGTGACCATACTGATGCCATATCCTCAGATAAACCTATTTTGAAATATATTTTTAAATATTTGTGGAAAACTTAATATTTCATAACAAGACAAACTTTTTCATGGAAAGGCCACTGAGCAAAATGGGCAAAGAAATAACAAAGTTTTAAATTAATGTTTGTCCAACTACCAAGTCTTTCCATTAGGCATTGAATTAATTCACACACGGTGTGTGTGTGTGTGTATATATATTCTCATCTCTTTTTATCAACCTAGTGGGAGTATGATGCCTTTATTTACAAAACTTTGTGTCAATGATTCAATCAATGATATTGCCTGTTGTAGCTGTCATGAAACAGCTGCTCTTTCTGCTTATCCAGACATTTTCTTTATTTGTCACTTTATTAGTCATTCATTCCAATCTGAAAATACAGCTTTTTTAATATAATGACTGCCTACTAAAGTGATCTCTCTAGCCTAGAGATCAAATGAATAGTCCTGTAAAGTCAGGTGATATACATTTAATTGTATTTAACTGACAATGGCTCCAAGACAGAAGTCTTAACTGGGATGGAAACTAGCATTTACTGTGGCAATTCTTGTTGTGAAAGGAATATTTCATGTGCAAACCACTTGCAAACATTTCAATTATGCTTAAAGGCACAGACATGTCAATAAGTGATTCCTAGATGGAATGAACTCTTCTTCAGAATGTTTTCAGGGCTGAAATTACTATTATCACAAAGGATTAAAGCTATAGTGGCACCTTAAATTAGTTAATTTATTAACTGTGCAGAGTAGGCCAATCTGAATAGACCAAATTAGTGGAAGTTATTGATTCACTTTAGAATGTTCCTTGAATCTGTGTGATTTATTATATGAAATAACAGTTTGTCATATGAAAACAGCATTTACGGTAAACCATGCAGCATTTATAAAGGCAGACAAATTGTGTCATGCTAAATATGGTTTAAAGGAAAATTATAAATGGAGAACAACTGACAAAGAATCTAGCCAATAGGAGAAAATCGTAATTTCCTGCCCACCGACCTTTTATGAAGATCTGAATCTTCTTCAATGTTCAAGCAGGATTTGTAGATGGAAAATCTGTTTAAACAGGAAGAAAGGCTAAAAGAGAGAGAGAGAAAGAGAGAGAAAGAGAGATGGACTATACAGAGTTAATTTTCTACTATACCTTCAACAACATTTTCTAGTAGAATTTACTTTGGAAGCTATTTTTGATGGCAGAAACATAACAGCATTATAAGCACAGTTCAAACTAACTGAGATGGAATAATATATTAGCATCAGTAGTATCAGGAGCAAAAGATGGATGAGTTCTTAAACATTTTGGACTCTTATTTATGTAGGAGTACCAGACTGTCAATACATTAATATCCAATGAGGACTTTTTTTGTATGATGCCCAAACTATGGAAAATTCCTCCAGATAAAAACTTATTAAAACTGTTATTCACATCTGTAATATTTTTGCTGATTGAATGCTTTCTATGTTTTATTTTTTGAAATTGTATTATATTAAGAAGGTACAATTTTGTATTTAACCAATGGTATGTAATATACTTCTAATTATTCAACATTTGAAAGCAACCAAGCAATACCTGGGAAAGTGACACAACTTAAGAAAATAAAAAATAAAAAATAGAAGATATCGCGTCATTGAAATTAAGTACAAGCAGGTGCATTATTAACTTTTATGAAATTTTAGATTAACTATTTAATTAATTGGATCCAATTGTATTTGTACCCTGATTATTGTTGAAATGTTGTGAGCCGCCCAGAGTCCACAGAGAGGGGCGGCATAAAAATCTAATCTAATCTAATGAATCATGAATCAATGAATGAATGAATCAATCAATATGCAAAACCAATTTTGAGTGTTTTTTATTAAGATATCTGAAACTCAAGCAGGAACTAGATGTTTTGAAAAAACTGAGTGTCAACTAATGCAGCAGTCATATGTAAGTTTCAAAGCTATTACTTTATGCTCTATGGAATTCAGCTTTTCTCCATTCTGTCAGTCATTAATAGAAAAGGCGAACAAAAGGTAGAAGGTTTAGAATGCAGAAAAGCATCATGTTAACCTGTTCTAAGCATTTTCAGAAACACATATAAAGAATGAGACACACAACTACATTGTTCTTATTGGTAGAATATTTTCCTTTCTTGTAGAATATTTCAAGTAATATGTATTGAAAGCTTCAATAATTAGCTTTAATTATATATTTCCAAATAAATAATTGTTTTAGAAATTATCATAAATATATTTTTTTAAAAAACCCAATTAGAGGAACACCCATGAGATCACTATACTCAAGACTCAGAACAGAGACAGTACTCCCACACATACAAAAGTATGGATCCGTAATGTAGATGCCATCCAGAATGTAGATGACATTTTTGTCATAATAAAGAAGGAACAACTTTAGAGAAGACACATGAAACAATCTTCAAAGGTATAAATCCATAAGAGAAGAAGAAAACAAACACACTATCTTTCCTGGATAAGCGCCTCACCAGGGGAAACAAGGACAAATTGGAAATGCAAGTCTATCAAAACACAACCCGCAAAACAACCAACTTCCCACAAAAGGAGGTGTGTAAGAACATTATTTAGATGAGAAAAAAATTCAGTACAGCAACACAGCACACCAGAAAAGGAAAACAGACCGCCTAATACAACATTTTCCAATAAAATTGATATCTATGCAATTTTATCAAAAAGTGAGAATCAACACAAGTTATTTCACAGTTCTAAGAAATATTTATTATCAAAAGTGTTTTAAGAGAGTAAATCACATTACTAATTAAGTCTTAGGGAACCCGACAAATGTTATGCTGATTGTACAAATGTATTTATAATTGGAGAGTAGGGAATCCAAATAATAATGGTGATTAGAAAGCTGGAAAATCTAATGAGTAATACAAGTTTAGAATATTTTGCTATCTATGCTATCTATACATTCTCTAAATTAAATCAATTTATCAAATAAAAATCAAGAGAAATGGTAAAACATTTCTATCTCCAAAAAGTTGAAATGTTAAAGTGGCCAGCTTTTTAAAGATGTAAGATTTATCTGACAAAAGCCTACTTTCATGGATACATAGAGGTTAACTTCAGCTGGCACTCATCCGTCTCACCAAATCTGGCCTGACAATCTCGGAACACATGGCTGCCACGCAGAATAGAGAGAAGAGGCGCTGTCAGAGAGCCTAATACTCATGTTATTTTCCCGGCAGTGGAAGCTCGTTCAGAAGTTTTTCTTTACATTGGAATTTCCCTGCAAAGACCGGCAGAGAGCGTAGTGGCGGAGAAAAGCCAGATGTTGGTAAAATGCGCATCTTGCAGCCCACCCATCCCCATCCCTTGGCTCACCTTCCACCTGCCAAATTGTGCCCGAATATCTTACCAGCATATGGCAGCTTCACTGCTTTTCTTTCTCAGCCCCACATGACTTTCCCTACTTAGCCACAGATTGCCAATGAGGAGTATAGCCCACTCAGGGCAGGGACTTGGAATCCGACTCTGACAAAATTGCCCAACTGGCACTCTCACTATCCCCACGAGGAGAAATTTCAGAGAAGCAAACCACTCCCATCATCTCACAGCTGATCTTTAATGTGGAGTATAGCCCGCTCGAGGCAAGGATTCCGGCTGCTCTTTATTATTCTTACCATCTATCTAAAAGGAGAGTCCAAGCATTTTTCTCTGTTGCTAATGAACTGAGTAAAAAGGAGAAAAAAATTATATGTCCTATTAGCTTGACTGAGTTAAAAGAACTGACCCAGACCGAAGCCGGTGGAACAGGAGAGGCATGACCACGTCTAGGTTTAACTCAGTCCCTTAGCAACCAACAGAAGTTAATCTCCCATGCTTGGACCCGCCAAGCAGCACACAGGAGAATATTTTATTTTCTAAAAATAACAACAACCTTGTGGTACATTTTAACAGTTTGCTTTATAATTTGTCAGCTTTTGTGTTCTTTGAGAAATATGTCATTATGTCTTTAATTCTGTGTATCTGCAATAGAATAAACTGCTTAAAATCTAAAGGAATCTAAACATAGATGGCGGGTAAAAACCCATGAACCATAGGTAAAGACTTATGGGAACATACAAAAATGAAAAAGAGAGGGAGTCTTAAGCTATTACTTTCTTCAAAAGAAGAAACGGCACAAGTTAAGAAAAAGGCACCGCGAAAGATTTTTTGCTCAAAAGTGTATCTCCACGAAATGTCCTGCTGAGAGAATATGAATGCCCTGAGATCTGGGAAAAGGATCCAAATAGAATTTCAAACATCCACAAATTTTAACTCAAACATTTAGTATTTCACCACGCTGCTATTGATTCTATTTTTCTGTCTTAGTTTAAGGAGGTGCTAAACAAAAGCAGACAAGTCCTACATGTATTTACATTCCAAAGTTCCCTTTACTAAACCTCCCTCCAATCCTCTAACCCCCTCATCACTTCAGAGCTAAACAAACCGTAAAGTCTAACCTGATGTTTCTGGAGCAATGTGTAACTAACTTAAGCAAAATGTTCATCAAAAAAGGTTAGGGGGGGAAAAAAACTTTGGTTGTTATTACTTACAGCACTGACCCAGTAGAACACATAGACTAATTTAAGCCAGGGGAGACATTCCTGCCTCGCCTCTTCAAAAACTTTCAATTTATATTTGATCACACTTCTCCAGAATGAGATTGAAAGATCATCAAAATACAATGGGACTCTCTAGACAAAGTACCAAAGGAATTATATAAGAATCCAAAATGTAAGCCAGAAATGTTAACAGTGGTGCACCAAAAGCTACTTAGAAATGCTACTTAGAAAAGCTACTTAAAAATGCTATAAATAACTTGAGCTATACCTGTATACTTATGGTATATTATATTTTCAGGCCTCTTACTATAAAAGTAAGTAAAATCATATTTTTTAAAAATTGTATAGATTTTTCAAAAGCAATTCTGTACAACTACCTGATATTCTGGCTCTCTGGGGACATATTTACACTTACTAACACAAAATTTCCAGCTCATGGGAATTTGTACCTATGCAATAGATCTGAAAATTAGGAGTCTAGCAATTTTTTTTCTAAGAAGTGGTATTAAAATGCATAAACTTTGTTACCTGGAAAGAAGAATGAAAATCTAATAAGTAAATAAAAGAGAGCTTCCAGTTTCCTCTTGATTTTTGCCATCATAGAGTAAAACAACTCTCCTCCTACAATGTCTAGATATGGTCTATTAAAAATAATGATTATTTCTGTATATTTCTGTATTTTTCGGAGTATAACGCACACCTTGCCTTTTGTAAGCTCCTTAAAATCCACCTCTGTCGTCAGGCATGGGGGAATTGAGATATCCATCCCCCCAGGCCTATAAAATTTATGCATGGTATATTTGTGTGTATGTTTGATTTTTAATAAGGGTTTTTAGTTATTTTAAATATTAGATTTGTTATATGTTGTTTTATTATTGTTGTTAGCCGCCCCGAGTATACGGCATACAAATTAATTAATTAATTAATTAAATAATTAAGTAAATAATTAAGTAAATAAGAAAGAAAGAAAGAAAGAAAGAAAGAAAGAAACCTTTCTGGGATTAGTATACTGCCATAATGTACATTTCTCCAATTCTTTGCTATTTCTATTGGTCAGGCACATATGCAGATGCATATCATCTGTGCTGTTTGGCAAATTGCTGGGAGGCAGAGGGGTTTTTTCCTTGTTTTCCTCCCCCCCAAACTAAGCTGTGTCTTATACTCCGATGCGTCTTATACTCCAAAAAATATGGTATGTCAAAGCAGATTACTTTAGCTTGTCCTACCATGCAAAGAGAGATTCATATGCAGTCCCAAAACCCAATACAAATTTTCATAAACTTCCTAGAAAACCCAGTAGAATTCTGCTCTACACTGTAAACTAACTTACATTTCTCCCTGCCAATATCCCTTTAATACTTCAGTAGCACCAACATTTCCAAGCTTTTATTAATGCGGTGAATGAACAATCAACCTCTTCAATCACAAAGTGTGAATTCTTTTATAAAGTTACGTTCTTGATGCCTAGCAATGTCTAGGTCAGTGATGGCACACCTACAATACCCTCTCCCTCGCAATACATGATGTTTTATATAGAGTGCTGGTGCCATATAGAGCGCTGGTGAGACCACATTTAGAATACAGTGATCCCCCGAATTTCGCGATCTCGATCATTGCGAAACGCTATATCGCGATTTTTCCACCCGATGACGTCACTCCCTTCCTTTCTCATCTTTCTTTCTCTCTCTCTTTCTCTATCTTGCTTCTTCCTCTCTCACACTCTCTTCCTCCCTCTCTCATCTCTTTCTTTCCTTCTCTCTCTTTCTCTATCTCTCCCCCTCTTGCTCTCGAGCGGCGGGCGGCACCCAGGGAAGGTTCCTTCGGCCGCCCACCAGCTGATCTGCTCGGCAGCGCGGCAGCAGCGAGGAGCCGAAGATGGGGTTTCCCCGTTGCCTGGGCAATGGGGAAACCCCATCTTCGGCTCCTCGCTGCTGCCGCGCTGCAAGCGAGCGGCAAGTGAGCGGCAAGCGAGCAGCCGGGCGGGCAGGCGAACGGGCAAGCGGCAAGCGATCTTGGGGTTTCCCCTTTGCCTGGGCGGCGGGAAGACCCAGGGAAGGTTCCTTCGGCCGCCCAACAGCTGATCTGCTCCGCAGCGCGGCAGCAGCGAGGAGCCGAAGATGGGTTTCCCCGTTGCCTGGGCAACGGGGAAACCCATCTTCGGCTCCTCGCTGCTGCCGCGCTGCGGAGCAGATCAGCTGTTGGGCGGCCGAAGGAACCTTCCCTGGGTCTTCCCCGGGTCTTCCCCGCCGCCCACACGCAAACTCCACCATCTGCGCATGTGCGGCCATGGAAAAAGGGGCGCGCATGCACAGATGGTGTTTTTACTTCCGCACCACTACATCCCGAAATATCGATCATCGCGAGGGGTCTTGGAACGGAACCCTCGCGATAATCGGGGGATCACTGTACTGTGTTCAGTTCTGGAGAACTCACCTATAAAAAGATATTGACAAAATTGAACGGGTCCAAAGATGGGCTACAAGAATGGTGAAAGGTCTTAAGCATAAAACGTATCAGGAAAGATTTAATGAACTCAATCTGTATAGTCTGGAGGACAGAAGGAAAAGGGGGGACATGATCGAAACATTTAAATATGTTAAAGGGTTAAATAAGGTCCAGGAGGGAAGTGCTTTTAATAGGAAAGTGAACACAAGAACAAGGGGACACAATCTGAAGTTAGTTGGGGGAGAGATCAAAAGCAACATGAGAAAATATTATTTTACTGAAAGAGTAGTAGATCCTTGGAACAAACTTCCAGCAGACGTGGTAGATAAATCCACAGTAACTGAATTTAAACATGCCTGGGATAAACATATATCCATCCTAAGATAAAATACAGAAAATAGTATAAGGGCAGACTAGATGGATCATGAGGTCTTTTTCTGCTGTCAGTCTTCTATGTTTCTATGTTTCTATGTTTTGGATGACACGCCAGCATTCACCAACATTTAACTATTCTCAAAAGTATTCCCTGTTATCGTGTGATTTTCAGAGGAAGTACAGACCACAGAACCTGAGTTTGATTCACTCATATTTCATTTTGTAATTATTTGACATTTTTTTATATAATGCATAGCATCGCACACAATTGGACCACATTGTTTTAAATAAATGAATATGTAAAGAATTGTTTTTTCTTTTATTTGGGGACCAGAGTACAAAGCCAACAGAGTCAAGTTAGACATTTCTCAAATATTTGATATAAAGAGCTTAAATGGTTCACCTCCTAATCTAAGAGACCTTTCTCCAATTTTTTTTATTCTTACCCTACTAACGTCAGCGGGAAGTCAGTTATCTTAACAGACTTTAGGGGAAAGAGAATGAAGCAAAATATTGTCTCCTTTATGGTGACAATGATTGCAGCAATCTTGAAGACAATTCTAGAAAAAAAGAAGATGGTTTCTCAGTAGCTGTTCTGATATAAAGCAAAAGGAAATATGTATTTTCCATGCGTAGTGGGACAGTTGGAAAACATATTTAGAAATAGCCCACAGTTTCTGTAGTAAAATCTGCATGCTAAATATCTCTACTTAAAAAATAATGATGCACTGAATTAAAAAACCAAATATGCTTTATATACTTGCAATAATATGTCTTTACAATTCTTTGTCATTTCATAAGAATAAAGCCAGTTATATTGAATTCTATCTGAACCAGATATAGGAATAAACTTTGCAACATATAAGTATAGGATGATTGTTAATAGAATAACTATGCCCTTGGAGACATAGCCCCTGTATTTTGTCTAAATAAAACAGATTGTATTAAAAATTTGATTGCAAATTTTGAAGTTAAAATATTTGCAACAGTGGTTTTCAGTTTGTTTATTTTATTTATTGAATTTATATAGCTGTCCATTTTATGTGCATCTTACTTTGGCCAGTGTACACAAGCAAAACACAAGCTAACAATCACAATTCAATCATTAAAACCCATTTAAAAAGTTAAAATTATAAAAATAAAAAGACAAGGAAGAGTAATGTTGAAATAAAGATTTTTAGGATACAGAGCATTGGGACATTTTTAGGATATAGGCAATTAGAAAACTTAGGATACATAAGGTAGTTTGCCTACAAATAAGGTACAATAATAAAATTGCAACAACTTAATAAAGAACAACCACTATTTTAATATGGTCCAAAGGCCTGCCAAAAATTCATTTTTCAAGCTATCTGAATAGTAAATATCAAGGGAGGATTTAAGAGAGACTGTTGTAAGAAATGGACCATCATAGAAAAATTTCACACACAAATATAGAGACAGATTATATAGATATAGGGATATAGAGATGTATAGATATAGATAGACAGTGCCAATGAGATACAATGGTACCTCTACCTAAGAACGCCTCTACTTACAAATTTTTCTAGATAAGAACTGGGTGTTCAAGATTTTTTGCCTCTTCTCAAGAACCATTTTCCACTTACAAACCGGAGCCTCTGAAACTGTAATCGGAAAAGGCAGGGAGAAATCTCTGTGGGCCTCTCTAGGAATCTCCTGGGAGGAAACAGGGCCAGAAAAGGCGGGGAGAAGCCTCCGTGGGGCGTCTCTAAGAATCTCCTGGGAGGAAACAGGGTTTCCACCCTCCCTGTGGTTTTCCCAATCGCACACATTATTTGCTTTTACATTGATTCCTATGGGAAAAATTGCTTCTTCCTACAAATCTTTCTACTTAAGAACCTGGCCACGGAACAAATTAACTTCGTAAGTAGAGGTACCACTGTATTTCAATTTTTCTTTTTAATAAATTTAATAATTTATTAAATTAATGAACATACATTTTAAAAATTCTGTTTATACTTTGTCATTATGTGGTATGTAGATTAATGAGGAAAAACAGAATTTCAACAAATGTAGAAGCAAGGTACAGCATAACAAAATCGATAAAAGTGAAGAGATGTAAAAACAAGAAAATCAATAAAAAGTGAAGAGAGTCTGAATACACAGTAGATATAGATAGATATGTACCCAGGATGAGTGTATGGAACTTAATACAAACACATTCTTCAATCCATTACAGAACTGGATAAGTGTAGATACAGAATACTATATGACAATAAAAAACATTCAATAGCACTAATACTAAAATACTGAACAACTGACTTTTTCAGTTTTAATATGTCCTTTTAAATAATATTTTCATCCATGTGGTTTATTAAGGGGAATTTTTTTTAGCACCTTTAACTTTTTCTTTTATTACAAGTATTTATTACCACTGCATAATATTACTTAGAAGAAAAGTAATAATATGAAGTGACTTTACTGCAGGCGGAATGTATCTAAAGCTATTCTAAAAACCAGATTTGTTTAGTTATTACTTGAACTTTTCTCCTAAAATTCAGGTGTAATCCCTAAGGTTTTATAAACAAAATGCACTTAACTCAACTATAGAACATTGTATTTGTCAAGGAGCACTTAATTATATTTAGCTAAGATGATCATAAAAATACCATTCAGTCTACAATTGCTATAGCACAATATGCTAGAATTAAACATTGAAAATGTTTTGACATGTATAACTAATTAATAAACTTTTATAAACCAATTACATTTTGGAAGATTTTCATTTCATTAGCAGTGCTACCGTGTTTCCCCAAAAGTAAGACAGTGTCTTACTTTCTTTTTACCCCCAAAAGCCCCACTACGTCTTACTTTCGGGGTATGTCTTACATTGGAAAAAAATTGAAAGGGTCGCGTTCCCGAAGGCATCTCCCCAGAGTCCAGAAGGGCAGCCGCGGGACAGGAGCCTCGTGAGCCCTTTTCCAAGTTCAACCTCAGGGCTCCAAGTGGCGTGCATGATCATCCCACCACCCAGTGAAGGGCTACCAAAATTTTCACTACCACACTGTGGGCGTGGCTTATGCAAGACACCCTGCATTTTCTTTCAACATCTTTCAGTGCAAATTGGGTGCTCTGGGGGAGCTCCATTTTCACTATTCCACTGCGTTCCCCCCATCCGGACAGTAGCTCACCCCTACCCCCACCTTCAAAGTTCCTGTAACTTTGATACCTTCTATCCTTTTATCTCTGTCAGGAAGCATCCTCAAATCTCCACATGCACTGAGTGTGGATGAATATATTTTGATTGGAATAGGATAAACTAATACAAAATAAACTTAAAGAAAATAGAACAGAAAGAATAACAATTCAGGAAAAAGAAATAGAAAGAAATACATAATGAAGTAACTGCCAAACTTCAACTGAACAAATCTTAATCCCTTCAAAGGTTACAACTAATATCTTTTTATCCTACATCCCATCTCTTATATATTTAAGCAAATCCAAAAAAAAATCAAATTTTCAATTCTGCTGTCAGCATGAAGCCTGTAGATGGCTACCAGAACTTTGCAAAGAAGGAGAAGGAGAAAGAGAAGGATAAGCTTAACTTTGATCAAATAAACCAACTTTCTATTTCTTCCTTTTATTTTTAACAATATTAATATTTAGTCCATTCAAATATGGTCATAGGATTTAATTTCTCTTCAATTGTTCTTTATCCCATCACATTGACGTCAGATTTTAACAATCATTTTTTGTAGACCCACTATGGAAATATTTTCTAGGTCAGAGGTCCTCAGTTCCCAGGCTGCAGCCCACTAATAAGCCTTGAGCTGATTGTAATCAGAAATGGTGGGTGAGCACACGTGCAAATCCCCACTTGTATGAACAGTGGACGAGTGTGGGCATATGTGCTCCATTTGCAGAACCATCCTCTCTCCCTCTTCTGCTTGGTCCAAAATCTGAAAAGATTGAGAAACTCTGTTCTAGTTGATTAGTCACTTGCATTTCCCCTTTAATTTTTAAACTTCATCCAGTTTCTTTTCTTTTATATATCCAATAAAGAATTATATTTCAGATGAAATATTGACCTGTTATTTATAGTTCTACTTTTAGTACTTTCTCTGTCTTGTCAGAAAAAAAAAATCAACTCAGATGTCATTTCTTCAGTAACATTATTATCCATTAATATTTCAATGTCATGATGTTTTGTGTCATTTTTTATGTCTCAGGACTGTGACATGAAAAGCAGACTTGTCTCCCCGCCCCTTTCTACTTGGAATCTTTAGTCCCCTCTAGTGCCTAGTTTCTAAAATCATAAAGTCACTTGTTTGTTTGTTTTTCTGATTTACAATAACACAAGTTAGCCAAATAAATCTGGCTTATTTTTTCGCACCCAAATCCAATTTTTTATATTATAAGAGCCAATATTTATTTTTTTATTCTAGTAAACCAAATTTAACTGGAGCCTTAATTCATTTATAAATTTCGTATAACAGAATCTTATTTAGCTTTTTACTGTTTATTTCAAAATACTAAGCTTTAAGCTTTGAAACTTAATTTTTCTCTTGTTCATCATTTGAAGCTAAACTCACCCAGGAATTTTTCTAATTGATGGCTAATCTCTTCATTTCCCAGCACTTAAATTATAGAAGACTGCAATCTCCCATCTGTTTCTTGTCCAGAGAGGTTCCAAAGAACTGATCACTGGTTCTTTGGTCTTTGCTAAAGTTATTAGCTCCACTTTTGTGGAGTGGAGGAAGTACCCCAGAAATTCAAATACAGGTACAGTGGTACCTCGACATACAAGTTTAATTCGTTCCAGACCCGAGCTCGTAAGTCGATCAACTCACATCTCGAACGAATGCCTTTAGACTTTGTTTTTCGCGCCGAGATAACTGGAAGCAAGGAGATTCTTGCGCCATCTAATGGAAGCTCGGCTCGTATCCCGAATTTGAGCTTGAGTGTCGAACAGAAATTTTGCTCGCGTCGTAGCTCGTAACTTGGAATACTCGCATGTGGAGCAGCTCGTACTACTGTAGTTACAACAACTGGGACTTGAATTGCTGTTGCTGTTGAATTTATGTTGTGCTTATAAAGTGTGATGCCATGTGACTACATTGTTTAGCAATGTTGTTAAGCCAGAATTGTGAGTCATTAAGTGAGCACCTCATTGTAACTTCCGGCTGGCTTCTACCAACCAAAGTCAGTGGGGAAGCCAGCAGAAAATTATAAGTTTCAGACGGTTCACAAGGACGCACAGTATGAGCACAGAAGGACTTGGGATGGCTGCTTCCAAGTATTGCCCACAAGATCATATGCTGCAACATTCTACCTGTCAATGACTACTTCAGCTTCAACCACAACAACACAAGAGCACGCAACAGATTCAAACTTAATATTAACCGCTCCAAACTTGACTGTAAAAAATATGACTTCAGCAACCGAGTTGTCGAAGCGTGGAACTCATTACCTGACTCAGTAGTGTCAACCCCTAACCCCCAATATTTCTCCCTTAGACTATCCACGATTGACTAGAGGTCAGTAAGGGGCGTGCATAAGTGCACCAGTGTGCCTTCCGTCCCCTGTCCAATTGTCTCTCCTTATCTCATTTATCTTTTCTTCCTTTCAAATATGTTCACCTATACTTTTATATCTTTTCTTCTATTTGTTTCTTTAGTTATATTATTACATATCTTTCTCTTCAATGTGTATTATGTATTGGACAAAATAAATAAATAAAAATAAAAATAAAATAAATAAAGTAGGAGTGTACAAGTGACTGGGGAGGTTCAGCTTGACCACAGAGGGACTGGAGAAGGCTGCACAGATGGAGATACTTAACTCAGCAACTTCCAAGCTTTCTTCCTAGTTCCCCCAATGAATTTTCTTATGGGAAGCTGACAGGGAAGATAATAAACCATGATCACATGACACTGTAATTGTCCTAAATGCAAGCCAGTACCCAGATTATGATCATTTATTTATTTATTCACTAGATTAAATGCTGCTCCTCTCTGAGGACTTGGGGAGGCTCGGGATCATGACTACTTATGTATTGAAGCTGTTAAAAAATCATGCAAGTTTATCATGAAATGCAACTAGGCTTTCACTCCATTAAAGCAAATATTTAGCATCTTTGAGGTAACACACACACACACACACACTCTAATCTGTACAAATTGACATTCTATACATTAACCCTGTCAACTATGTACTATGTACCCTGTCAATTATGGGACAGTTAACATCACATCATTAATAGACAACTTTATAGTAGGGTTTTTAAACTGTTTTTCTTGTGTTTCTATTGTGGTCAACAGTCAGAAATGATGTGAACAAGTAGCAGAAATTATAATTATTGTTTTAACAACTATTTGCTTTTGCAAGATCTCAAGATTAAGAATATTAAAAACATATATTATATTAATGTGTTAAAATTCTGTATTTAATGAAGAATCATCAAAGAACACCTGTAATTCTCCAGGCAGTCAACCACAAGATGTAAGTAAAGTCTTGTATTATATAATTTATAGGAGTAATTCTCTCCCTCTTTTTTTAATATATTGGAAAGCAGGAAGACTCTGTGGGCAACTAGCCAAAGAATGAATAGAAAGTGTTTTTTCTGAGGAACCCTTGAAGGAATGTGTTGACGTGTTGGACAATTATCCCAGCTTCTTCTGGCTGATATTCATCAGTGATAATTGGCATGAATTCACGTTATAACTGATTGGGAAAATTCACATTATTCCAACCACACCCATCATACCAGTGGGTTAGCTCAGGACAAAATAGAGCATTTTACATGGTTTTGCTTTGGTCCCTTTTTTTTAAATAATGACCCATATTTATTTCTCTGAACATGAAGCAGTTTGCAAAACTA